>NC_047511.1:36763880-36914156 GCF_902827115.2 Pseudochaenichthys georgianus | reverse complement strand
GTGTCGTGGTGCATATGAAAGGATTCACCAGAGAGAACCTAAAGCAAAGGAAGGGAGAGAAAGTGGAGAGGATTTCATTATTCACATTCCTTTTTTATCTGTTTACTGATGGTATATCTTAGCCATGAATGTTATCGTACCCCCTGTCTGGCATTTGATCCATTCCTTTGATTGGTTAGCAGGTCAAACAGGATCAGAGAACCTGAGGAGATAAAAGGAAAGAGTGGAACTTCAGCATTGGAATGAGTTGTTGTGACTGTGTGTGTGTTTGACTTTGTACATGTCCTACCCAGGCTATGGCCCACCACTGAAATGGCCCCGTTGAAGCCTGAGTGTCTCTGTTTAAAGAGGGTGTGGAGCTTGTTGATCTCTGAGGCCACTGTGTCCACGATGGTCTGGCAGTAGGTGGGGCTGTTATAGAAAAACAGGTCCAGCAGAGTGTCGTTGGTGAAATGTCTCAGCCTGCTGATGCTCGGCAGCGTGATCCTCTGGATGTCCCTAGGAAGTGGGGGAAGGAAGCGAACACAGAGTTTGAACGTTTTCTGCAAATATTCTTCAGTAGGAAAAATGTGGCTCTGTTGTTATTTATAGCCTCAGAGACTGGTGCCAATTGGTAGAGAGTGCACTGAAGGCAGACTACTTTCAGAGTCAAATGTAAATCTACCCCACCGATGCAGAAAATATGTTGCTTCATTTTTTTTAATGTTTATGTGTAAACTACCAATATGGCTACTAATTGAATCATTTTTAAATGTATTTATTATTCAGCGAGTTTTATTTTGTATCTTCTTTTATGCACTATATGTATTCCATGTTATCTCATCTATTATCTCTATCTTATCATTTGGCATTTTGCAGGTTTGGACATAAAAGGAATTAGCTTTGGTGTATAATAATGCATTAATAAAATCAGTAAACAACATTGTAAAAACGATTTGAATGCAAACAAAATGTAGATGTGTATTTGTCTGTATACTTACTCATCCACACCAGTGGCATCTCCGTGTAAAGCGGTGTGCCAGTTGACTGGGAGGAACTCCACCCTCCCTACCTGTCCGTCCTGCTGGGCGCGCTTATAGTGAGAGCCCAGGAGGGACAGGGAAGCACTCCTGAAGTCATTTACTGGAGAGATATTTAAAACAATAAAGTCATACATACACATAAATATATGCATATAAACAACAATACACACACAGACCAGCTCACACTTACCGCACTGTATGATGGATCTGAAGCGCAGGTCACATGCCGGGCCGATGCCATGGACCATAAAGACTAGATGGTCAACCTTTTCTGGTTCACCTGGGAACACACACATAAATAAGTGTAAACTGTAGGTATACCTTATGATGTAATGAGCCCCTGGTAGACCCCCACACAATACAGACTGATGCAATCTTGCAAACCTGCAATGTGCAATATAGACACTTTTATTTGCTATTGTATTGTGCAATAATCACTTTTATGTGAAGAACATACATTATTTATAAGTGTCCCAATATTTGTATATAGATTTTTTATAAGGTCTGAACACCATAATATGTCACTTTGTTTTTTGTTTTTTTTATTGCTACTACTAATTTTTTAAGCCATGGTTGTACTGTCTTTATTTTGTATTGTATTACTAATTTTCTACCTGCTATGCCACTTTTGCTGTAACACTACACATTTCCAGGCTGCGGGACTAATAAAGGAATTCTGAATATGATTATTTTGTAGTTAATGTTGTACTGATACACACACACACACACACACACACACACACACACCTTCAGGTATTTCTACATTGATGTTGCACACTCCCCTTTTGACTGTGCGAGGCCGGGTCTGCTCCGAGGGGGACGACTGCCACTCATCCTGCAATCCTATTGGCTGATACTGCATTATCAGCTGGAGCAGGGAAATTAAGGAGAAGAGGCTTACAAGGAGAAAACAATGTACCTAACTAAATATATTTACATAAAAGCCCTGGTGTGGCCTTACTTTGGGGTTGTGTAAGATGACAGTTTCTCCAGAGGGAAACTCCAGCTTCGTCTTCCATTCATTCAAGGTGACTGCAACCATATAGGCCTCCTGAAAAATTGGAGGAAGGGAGAGGAAGGAACCAAAGACAAACATAAATTAAAAAATTAAATAGGAAAAGGCAAAGTAGGAAGAGAATAAAATCAGAAGATCTAGGAGTGAGCAGTGTTAGAGCAATTCTTCTGTTTTGTAAAAAGTGCCAAATATTGTCACCTAATCGTGACCTCTGTAGTCAAGGAAGTATAAAAGACTACATTTCCCACGGTGCCAGCCTCTTAAAAGACACAGAGATGGGAAACCTTTGCAAGACACAGTTTTAACCATTAAGTTATATTAGCCAACACAAAGTAAAAGAAAGAAATACGATATACTTTATTTGAGTTTTGTCTCTTTTGTTTTGATTTGTTTGACTATTGTAAAGCCCTATGTTCTTTGTTGTATGTGTGTGATGAGTTTTATTTCAGTGTGAAATACCTCCAGGCACTTGCAGAAGTCCTCGGGGTAAGGCATGAACTTGGTGTCTTTGTCTCCTTTGTAGAACCAGGAGCAGCGGCGTACTTCAGTGGGACCCTGCTCCCAGTACACAGCGTAGCGCTTCCTCTCCCTGACATGTACGTCATACCGCTCTCCATCCACAGCTATCACCACCTCATCCCCATCCTTGTCTCCAACTGCACACACACATACACAAGCCAAAACAAGGGGTTTATAAGACACTCTCCAAATACTGTGTCTTAATCACGTTTTTTAAATATCTTCTGCAGCAGCCTCACCAGGATGATACAGTGAGTGAACTCTCCTGGAATAATATGGACATATATCATCTTTAGGATTGTGAGCAAAAGAACACTTATATTGTCAAAGGCAATAACTTAGTATGCCTGTTAAGCCCCCCAAGCCTGTTTTTCAGGTCTCAGGCTCGAAAATGACATTTCCACAACAAATGACAATAACTTCACTTCTAAAAGGGGCAAATTAATAATCTTTTTTCTCAAAGTAATGATAAACCTGTGAGTTGGATGCAGAAAAGTCAGAATCAATATAGATGTTTTTTATTTTAAAGAAAATTCAGATTGAACATGGTAAAAAAATGTAAATGATAGTGTCCGCCCAACAAAAAAAACATTACTTATAGTGAAAACCACCCTTGGATGATGGGTTAGTAGACTAAAAGCTTTAGGAATCCAAAGTACAACCTATAATAAGTACCCTGTATCAAGATGGATGCAAAACAAGTGACATTTGACCTTTTTAGAGAGGTTTAGCAAAAGAAACTCCACCTCTGGGGTCATTTGGGTGGAAATGGGTGTATTTGCCGTTTCTCTGGAACCCATTGGTCGATTTTGATGATTTACATCTCTTTTGAACCGTTAGAGCCAATATAATCGAAGGCGAATTTCCACATACACACACACATTACCATTGAGAAATGAGAGCTATGCGTACCTATACCTATTTTACGCTCTGAAATCTGAAAATGTAAAACTAGGTTTATTGCTGATGGATTATCAGAAATCATTTCAAAGTGACACATTGGATTAATCTATGGATTAACCTTCAGCAGCGTTTTTATCGTTGTAATGCCATTGAAGACAACTTTTTATCAGAATAACAGCTAAGGTAAGAAATGTGCCGTTTTTGCTACCTAATGCTATGTGTTGTGATGTCTGTTTTTGTTTCTCATGTCGCGAGTTTTGATCATAGAGTGATGATACTGATACCTATCGAATCTGTGTAATCTCACGATGCTAATCGATGGGTTGGATGTGCAGTTACGATAAGTAATAAGGGTGTTTATACCGTGAGTTCTGTGCTAACGGCGTTAGCATTTGTTCGCTCAGGGCTAATTCAGAGGCTCAGCGTTAGTCTTGTGTTTTTTTTTTGCTAAAAATGGTTCATATCATCAGTTAACTGAGTTTCTTCCCGTTACATGGATATTAAACATTCATAGTTTATTACATCTTAAGAAGCCCTCAGACACTGTTGCTTGCAGATGTTGTGGTTTCGGCCCCTTCGGCGGGTCCGTGGGGCTTAACAGGTTGAGTCCCTATAGAATATTTGGGAAATCATGTTTTCCAATTATTTGGTATTTAATCACTACTGTTTTTTGTTGTTGTATATTTTCCCTTTAGGTAATGGCTGTGTATGATTATCACTGGACAGTAGAAGCTCAATATGTTGAAAGGAAGATCTCACACAAAGACAACAATGGTTAATACCACAATGTGTTGTTTTTACAAAAAAGGATCCCTGAGACTTTTAATATGAATATTACAGATGTCAAATCTGAAATGATCTAAATATCAATCATAAAGAGGCTGACCTTGAAACTTCGTGAAACAGAAGCACCTTAAACGTCCTACTGGGTACCAGGCCGGTGTTAACAACAGTAATGTGTTGATATTTTATCTTTGAGCAGCAAACTCCCTATTTTCTTACTTTTCACAGACCAAATTAGACATGTACGATATATTTTGTACATGTAAAGTATATACACAAGCTGCTCACCAGTGTTAAGGGCGTTCTCTAGTTTGTCGGAGTCGTCTCTGCTGAAAGGAAGCCACGTTGTGTTGTCATCGCCCCGTGGACAGAAGAACCAGTGAGGCTGCACTTCTCGATAAGGAGCTGGGGCCGAATCCATGTCCAGCAGCTCAAATGAAGATGTGGAAGAAGGAGAGGCCTCATCCACCACATGCGGCACCTGAGGAAAAATGATGCTTAATCAATATTTCTTCTTCCTATCAGCAATATTGCTCTGTTCCTAAGTAAAAAGCAAATGCCTGCTATATACACCGTTATCTACACCTGTCCACTGCTCAACTCTGCATCTTCCAATATAAGTAAATAAAGAAATGTAAGCTTATTCTGAGCCCTTCCATTAAGTTCTTACTGAGGAACCTGAGACCATGAGAGAAAGCAAAGGAGAGTCGGACAGAAAAGGATCAGGCCTCCCCTTGGTCGGGCGCACAAAGCCCTGTTTTATTCTTTCCTCTTCTATAAGCCGCCTCTTCTTCTTTCCACAACTGATAGAGCTACAGCTTGTAAACAACCTTTTGCCACTGAATATCTAACAATCACAAACAATGCTGCAAGTAACCCATTTGGTCCTTCACTGCCGCTTCTGTTTCAGTGTGTTGAAAGAGAGCCTACCACTGCTTGACACAACAACATACACCCACATTCACACACTGCCAAATCAGCTGCCAAATCAATTGTCAGATGTGTATACACAACAGGTGTACAGATTTTTAAAAAAAGATTGAGAAGTATGACACCCTCTCTCAGAAATTAAACTGGTTTATCTCCTTGCAAATATTCCTTTCTGCATGCATGACATGCAACATTCAAAGTCCATTTGGTATTTAACCTTTAGGAAAATTATACAATGCTAATAATGTATTATTTACATATATATCCACATTATCGTGTTGAGAGACAGACACAAGTTGACACCAGCCCTAGACACCATGCTGATTTTCTCGCCTGGACTAGGTTCTGTGTGCAAACATTTACAATGTGTGCATAACTACAGAGGGACAGTATGTGACTTGCATCCATAGCACCTTCATTTCTACTTTGCCCTACTATCGTTCAGTAGGTGCAAAGTGCAGCTGCTATTTTTGCCTGAGAGGACACAAGGACATGCTTTTTTTTAAGACTCATTACAATATGTCATGTGACAACTGGATTTGGCTACTACTTGTGTTGGTTAACAAATCTACACACTTTTTCATTTGAGAGGAATAAATAATTTTTCTATCACTACTTTTGCGACAGAGAATTGTAATACTAGCATGACCTTGAAACTTTAGAGGGTTTCAAGGTCGATGTTGTTGTTTATTAAAAGGTACACTGTTTCTTCTATACAATTGTCAACAGTAGCTTAAACCTCTAAGGGTTTCCCTGATCACAGATCAGTCTAGTCCAGAGCTGAGATTATGACCTTATTGGAGAGAACAGGGTGTTCTTTTATCCATAACTACAGCTGATCAATGAGGAATGAGGATAGGACTAAAGAAAATCTTAGATAAACCATTTACATTGAATTGTTAAATTCTGAGGCTCACAAAACTGAAAAGTTAGACTGGGTCTTCGTTCTCTCTAGCATTATGGATTTCAAAATTATTCTTGAGATAAAAGATGTCGATGACTAATTCTCAATTACACAAGGTATGTATGCCTGTGTTATAAGTGTTTTACACATTAATGGGTTTTCCTTTACCTCAATTTAATCCAGCCAGTCATACCTGCAATGCCTAATCATAATTGAACCCTAACCCAATTATAAAGCCACAGGAATCAACTGTGTTACACCCACTGGCAACAATCACACACGCTCCCTCACCTGATCCTCAGGTGCGTTCCCTGTTTTCTGAGCAGGTTTATCTAGCAGGTCTTGGTTGTTGACTTCTGGGGCAGCCTCAGATAGACCCCCCTCTTCACCAGGAATGTGCGACATTAGCCAAGGAGCTGACCCCAACCCTCAGCTCTGACCTGCGCAAAAGCACAGGACCTGTAATAACAGAAAGGAGCTATTGTTACTATTACATAAAATAAGATGTAGCCTCAGCTGACAAGCTTTCAAGGGATTGACTAGTGATACCTGCAGAAAACGGAGCGGTTTAACCTTAACATGTATCTAATCTCAGCAGGTCTCAGAATAAACTGACAGCTCATTAGCTGAGAAACCTTTAAGTCAATGAAGAATATAAACAGGTTACAGTTATATGTATCGTTAAATCACACAGGGGATGCTTTATAAGTGAGGTTTATGTATGTACAGTTAGTCAGCACCAGAGGTGGAAGAAGCACTCAGATATTGTACTTAAGTAAAAGTAGAAGTACCAGAGTGTAGGAATGCTCTGTTAAAAGTAAAGTCCTGCATTCAAAATGTACTTAAAGTAACAAAAGTAAAAAGTACTTATTATGCAGATTGGCCCATTTCAGAATAATATCATGTTTCAAATTATAATTATTGATGGATTAGTGTGATCAAATCTGGTAAAGGTAGAGGTAACTTTATTACTGTATGATGCAGGGGAGCTTGTGAATTTAATCCAGGTGTAACTAAAGTCTTATTTAAGTGCTGTTTATATTTCACATCATTAATCATGTGTGGAGGAAAAGTATACAAATGTACCTCTGAATTGTAGTGGAGTCGAAGTAACAACAAATGGAAATACTCAAGTGAAGTACAAGTCTCTCAGAATTGTACTTGAATACAGTATTTGAATATTTCTACTTAGTTACTTTTAGCCTAAAAGTTAGCCTAACTTTCTTACATAATCTTAAACAGAATGACCTAATGTTTACATCTTACAGCGGTTTATTTTGTATTTAAAGGGATGCAACAACACATCACCAAGGGATGTTGCTAGCTAATTCACGTTAGCTAAATGACGATGGCTAGAAGGGACTCTATTTATGCTTTCCGTCTCAGGTTTTGGTGTTTTTTGGATCATATAGCATTAATCACAATCAGTCGTTAACATAAACTTACCGATAACTTCGCAGTTAATGTAGAGGGTGTGAAATGCTGGTTAGCTCGTCCATGCTAGCTCGGATAGTAAAGGACAGCCTCCTGTCAAACGATGCCGTGTTTCCGTGCGCTCGGAATTAGCAGCACTACTAGACGGACGTTAACTAACAACCAAGCTAACGGAAGAAATAAAGGGTATACACATCATGTTTGTATAAAGAATATTCTTAATATATTAATAGATTTAATATTCAATCATCCTTAATCAAAAAGTCTCCGAAAACCACCTTTGAACATGTATCACACAAGAACCCAACCATCCTGGGTAAAAGGTACATTTCCGAGGAACATGTAAAGGCAACATGAAATCACACAACCTCACCAGGCCGCCGCCCCCTAACTAATAAACTGACGTTTGCTATGAGTTTCATTACTGTTTTTCTGCAGTGAACACGAGAGGTGTACAAAGTTCAGGTTTCAACAATGTAGTTGAAGGTAAACTTAACTTGTAACATGTCTACATCAATGCAGTCATTGTGAATTTAATGATTGTTGTGTGGTAGCTGCGTTACATTGTTATGAACCAAAATATAGGCTTATGCCTGTGGTTGTCTAAAGGAGAATTGTATACAATCGGTTTTTTTTCAACTGTAATATCCATGTTATGTCGAGCACTTGCAGGAATAAGTAGGTATGTGTTTCGAACTGATGCATGCTAGACTTTCCTGTCTTTTATCTGATAGGTAACTAATACCAGGGATTAACATGCTGTAGATGTAGATGTTAGGAGGAATGTAAATCAATACAGCATGGCATTTTAGCAATAACAAAGAAGTGACTTGCTCCGCCATACCCAGTAATGTTGTTTGGTTTGCACTGAGATATGCCCAGGTATGTGTGCAATGTGAATGTAGATGGTGTAGGCCTCTCAACAACTATAACCACTAAATCATGAGACAGGCACACCCAATTGTGGCAGGTGAACTGTCTCAGGACAGCCTTCACTTTCATGAGTGTAACAAACAGTATTCACCCGAATGAACCCATTTGATCTTAGATTAGAGGAATTATAGTGGTCATAGTTAGATAGCGGTCCCTCTGTTATCATAAAATCATGTGATTCACTAAATACCATTTGTAGTATGAAGTACTTCAAGTCAAGAGTGGCGTGTGTGTGTGTGTGTGTGTGTGTGTGTGTGTGTGTGTGTGTGTGTGTGTGTGTGTGTGTGTGTGTGTGTGTGTGTGTGTGTGTGTGTGTGTGTGTGTGTGTGTGTGTGTGTGTGTGTGTGTGTGTGTGTGTGTGTGTGTGTGTGTGTGTGTGTGTGTGTGTGTGTGTGTGTGTGTGTGTGTGTGTGTGTGTGTGTGTGTGTGTGTGTGTGTGTGTGTGTGGACACACCCAGTCCAACAAAGTTTGAGAGTAATGACTGTGCGGAGCAATACGAGGGTGTGGCTTTTTCACTCAGGGAGAACAGATAAACTGCGTTTTCCTTGAGAGAGGGGCAGGAGTCAAAATCCTCCGAAGACAGACGTTTACTTTACTTTCACTCTGCTGGGCTCTCTCAACAATCCAGCGGCACTTCTCTTCTCACTCTGTGTGCCTTCCCCCAGTAGTTTGAAGCAAGACTTTTTTTTAAAGGAGAAGAGTCTGCTAGCACATAGAAGTCAAAACACAAGAGTTCAGCTCAAGAAAAACTAAAACACGCAGCCATGAAGGACAAAGTGAGGAGAGGAGGAAGAAATCATGCCAAGACTGGTGAGAAATCCCTGCAATGTTTTCTCTTTTCTGCTTCTCTTTCTCTCTTTGTTTCTCTTGTTGTTGCATTTTCCTCTTCCTTCTTTTTTCTGCCTGCTGCCTCTCTCGCTGGAGAATGTGAGGAGGGTGGGAGATTTAGCACTGCACTGCTGCCCTGAACATGGCTGGTGCTGTTGTTTGCTTTCACCAACTTTTTAACCACTGGAAGATCTGGTCCAATCTGGTCTGCTGTGCTAACTTTTTACGACGAATGTATGCACAGAGACAAATGCTGAACCAACCTGAAAACCTTAGACAAACTGTACATTCTATGATTGTTAATGGAGAGAGAAGACTAATAAAAGCTTTTATTGAAATCTCTGTATGATATTTCTCCAAAACTAAAAACGTCAACAACCTAAACTACCTATGCTTTGCTATAATTTCAAGTGAGTCTTTCACCTTGTTTGAACCTTTGTAACCCTTCACGAGACAGAATGATTGAATTTAGGAAGAGTGTGATAACCATTCTTCAGGTGAGATCAGACCTCTTACATGATGATGTTAAATTCTACCACTTTTATGGTACAAACTAACCACAGAAATCATTGACAAAATAAACTCTACAGGCCTGAAAACAATGCTACTTTCTGTAGTAGTAAGGCTTCAGTAGAAAAGAGGCTGATGGCTCCTTGACCACAGAGAGGTGGGAACTTATTCCAACCAATCGTGAACAGGGAAACTCCTTTTTGGGTGCTTTTCCAGTTTTAAACTATGAAATCTATCATCAGGCTTGTGTTCATGCATCCATGACTCTAAGCACGCTCGCTTTACTGTCAAGCTCTAGGTTTGTATATGTTAGGTGTTTTGCCATCCTGCTGTCTGCACATGCCAGCGCTGGGTGTGGTTGTCCCTTCACACTGAGATGACATATAGACTAATAGGAACATTCAACAGGTTTAGTCACACTGCATGTTAAGGAACAAGCTACAACCTGCTCCCTCTCTGATTCGGTGTGAGTGTTATGAAGCGGGCACACCCCACTTTCTCTCTTGGGAAGTTCCTTGCATACATTTGCCCTAACCCTCCGGCACTCTGACACACACAGACTCTGCAGTTAAGCTCATGATAATTTAAAAGGAGATCAGCACACTTGTCTCTGCGGCAACAGATGATCTGAACATAATTCATTCATTCCGATACTCGTGTATTTTCTAGGGCAGGTTTTCAGGATGAATAGTGAGCTGGAAGCAAACCAAGCATGTAATGAGTTGAAGGCAGGAAAACAACCTCAAATATTTTCTTGTCGAGTGCCATTCCTTACTTGGTTGCTTTTCTCCTTTAAACAGATGCAGTGAGCCCGACTCGTGGAAAAGATGCTGTTGGTATTAAGGAACTTGAGGACACTTCATTCCCTGTGAAGATCCAAGGAGCAGGAGTAGAGCCATTTGACTTGCAGGTACACAACTAGACTGCAATTTCCTCCTATTCACTGTTTTGTTATAATAATTTGACACAACTATACTTATACATAACAGTTTTATATTTGGTATTTTCTTCTTTCTGAGTGTATTTATGTGTCTTTGTAGGTCCATGGCTTTTGGCTTGTTCAGGATGCAGTAATGACTCTGCTTTTGAAGGACGAGGTGTGTCCCCGTTCCAACTTGTCTTTAGCGCTCGCTGGTACGACTCTGGACCCGCTTGCAGAACTGCAAAGCCTAAAGGGGCTTAAACCAGGAGCCATCATTCGCCTGGTGGAAGGTATTATACTCGGTTTTTCTGAGAGAATTCTCTTTTCATTCTGCTTTATGTCCAATCTATATTTTTGTATTATTTTCCTTAATAACTGTAATGTCAGTATTTCATGTTTTTGGGGGGATTTCTTTTTTTAAATTGCCTGGCAGCATTATTGCATACTCAAGCTGTATTAAATGACTTACTAATACATTTTGAAATAGGGCTGCCCAATATATAATTTTTCATCTTACTGTCTCGATGATATGTAACTATAATCCTAATTAATGCTGCTTTTTGTGTCCAGTTCAATGTTCAAAAATTAATGTTTTATTCAGTTTAACAAGCATTTTGTTGTATTTTTGCACTATAATAAAAGTAGCAGAAAGGCAGATCTAAGTACACTCTATAAATGATTTATTATAATTTACAATCTTATCACGATATTCATCAACGAGTGCCCTTATTTTAAGCAGTTTTAGCTTTTGAACACTAACAATGAATGTATTTAGTTTTTCTTTGTACTTTTACCAATACGGTATATGCTCTCCTGCACGTCCCCATGTGTCCTAGTCTGCATAAGCTGAATGTAGGATAATGGTGTAATGATTAATGATAGAATCAGAATAGACAACAAGATTATAGTCCTTATATTCATCACACCCATCGTCCTCTCCCTTTCACACCCAATAACAACTCTCTCTCATCTCATAGCTGACTCACCTTCTGAGTCATCTTAACGAGGTTTACGTTGCAGAGATTTCAAATGTGTGCCAACAAATTATTCTGCTTCTTGCCAGATAGCTGTTGAAACAATTAAAACCAACTACCTTGTCATCTTTTATTAGATACAGTATATTGACTCAGACTTGTATCTGTGAGAGTACACACCATTGACTACATGGTACTTAATATTACTTCAATTTAAATAGTCTTGAACTCATGTAAGGGGATCATGACATCCAATGGTAATTGTCTTCGGAATGATCTTGAATCAAATCTCTCCTGTGCATTCTTGCTGTAGAAAAACAAAGAGGGTCCACAGTTTCATTAGGGAGAGGCTCACATTTATAACACCACCTTGTGACCTTTTCAGAGCCCTACACCGCCCGCTCAGCCAGGCACCATCTGGCCCGAGTGGTGGAGCTGCTGAGAGCGTCTGGACCTCAGGATGCACTCAGAGAGGGACGCTCCCCCAGCATACTGGAGACACTCACACACACACCAACACCAGGTACACACACACAATGCACTTAGACAACCAAAAAGAGATACAAAATTAACAAAATGCTCTACTTTGAAAAACTGCTCTTCATATTAGTACACCTTACAACAAAACACAGCCCCTCCTTAGAATCGTTTCTCTTATACCTTTTGAACATTTGAATATCAACCCTAAATGCAACATTTTAGGGGCTTTTTACAAAACTGTATTTTATTTTACATCTTAATTATCCTAATTTGGCTATAAATCAGCTTCCGTTATCCCTACGTTTGAATGGAATTTATTATTTTGAGAAGGCTCTTTTTCTCTCTGTATATCTCTTTGTTGTTGTTTTCCTTTTCTTTTGTAATTGACTTACTCTCTCAAGTGTAAATAAAGTTTGAATGTCTTTCTTTACTATTGTGATGATGATGAACTTTGATAATCTCCTTTCATTACTGCTGAAGACTCACCAAATGGAAAGAGCCTGAAACGCTCTCTAAGCAACACAAAGTCAGAAACCAGCAGCCAGGATGGAGCTCCGCCTGAGTTCCTCCTCCCTGGATCCTTGGACAGACCCCTCATGGGTCTGCTGCCACACAGCTCCCAACACGACGTACGTAACCACCGGAGCCTCGTTTCACACACACACACACACACACACACACACACACACACACACACACACACACACACACACACACACACACACACACACACACACACACACACACACACAGGGGCGCCGCCAGGGATTTTGGGCCCCATGAAAAGATATCACATTGGTTCCTTAAAAATGTTTGGGCCCCTGTCAGTCACGGGCCCTTAGAATCGTCCTAACTTTTCACCCCCTTACGGCGCCCCTGCACACACACACACACACACACACACACACACACACACACACACACACACACACACACACACACACACACACACTGACTCTCTTTATCTGAATTTATTTCTCATCAGGCCCCCAGCTACCTGAAGGACTTGTCTCTCAGCTGCTGGAACCCGATTCCAGGACACAGGAAGCTGCAGGGAGACTTCCTGTACATCACCGTGGTGACAATGGAGGGGCGGCGGTGTGACATCACTTCCTGTCCTAAAGGTTTCTTCATCAACAGGTAAAGAAACAATATTAGATGAAATGTTTAATTACAATCTCCCTTCTATAGGTACAGTTCATAATAATAATGATTATATATGTGACAACATTTATTAATTATAAAAGAGTGATGTACCCTTCTGAGTAAATGAAGGAATAAATGGCAACACAATAATTAGACTTTAAGAAGATATATTTTTTATTTAATCTTTTATAATGCTCTCTTCCCCCTTCTTCATCTCAGGTCTACAGAGGAACTGTTTGACCCTCGTCCCTCACAGTCCTCCCCAGTTTGTCACTGTTTAACTGATCTGCTCTGTCAAATCAGCTCTGCCTTCAAACAAGCTTTGACTACACTCAAAAACAGGTGACATCACTATATATACATATTTTCAGAATCCAGAAACAATTAGGGCTTTGGAGTGTTGTATGGTATTATATGATTCACTTGAGATGTATGATTATATGATGATATTAACTATTGCATTTCTTCCTTTAGGTCTCAGTTGCCTTCGGTGGAGGTGATGCCCACTCCCTACCACACCCTGAGCTGGCTCGGGCCTCCCTGCGCCTCTCGCATCCACAAGAACACCTTCAGCAGACTGGGAATGGATGATCAGCTGGAAACACAGGTTATTTCTAACAAAAGTTGTAAAGCAAAGTTGTGGCTTTGTATTGTGTATCAAGCTGCTGGCAGTGATATTAAATGTAACTATGTGTGGTATTACCTGTAGGCTCCTGACTGGAATGAGGAGTTGCAAGCTGCCAGAGATCTTCCACAAGGCAGTCTGGAGGAGAGGCTGCGGAGAGACAAAACGCTGCTCCAGGTAACCAAGAAAGAAGGAATGAATGTTAATGTGTCAAACATGCTAAGAAAAAAGAACAATAGGAATCCATGAACGGGATCTGGTTGAAAGGGAAAGTAAAGTAGTTCTTAAACTGCTGTGACAATGTACCCTTTTTAGGATAATGTTGCTACTGCCCAATTGTTTGGTTTTTATTTGATTTCATATAATGTATTTTTTATTATATATTTCAATTGTATTTCTTTCAAATGATGTCCTGTCTTGTCTTTGCCTCTGTTTTTCAAATGTTTGATAAAAGAATGAAAAATGAATAAACATATTGTTAAAAAAAGAAAGAAAGAATGCCAAACCACAGCAGGACAGTTCACGTTTTGGCCTTTCAACATCCTCTGTAAACTCCTCCATGTCCCTTCATTGGTACCTGTGTTTGTGTTGTTGTTTTCCAGGTCAACAGCGCATTTGCCAGGGCTGTGGCGCAGGGCGCAGAAACAGTTGTAGATGGCTTTGTGGAGCCAGCGAATGGAAACCCTGAAGACCCAGCTTACCTGTGGGGAGGCCTGTTCATCAGCCAGGGGGCAGCAAGCACAATGTTCGGTGGGGAGAGGGGTCGCAGGTGAGAGCAGATCACAAGTTCAGTTACAAGATTGTACAGACATTTGCTCTTAAAGCTACGCTAGGCAATTTATTTAAGAAGCGTATTTAGTCAGATTTGTTGAAATGCCTTTTACATCGCGAAGCAGTCAATGAATCAAAGGTTCTGCAAAAAAAAGTCTGGCATCTGTGGCTGTTGCAGAAATCCCATTCAATCATTTAATGGCCTCCATGCCCGTGTACCGGCAGGCCCTTTACCAGATTTGTACACATCGTGCGTCACCGCAGTCTTCAACAAGACTTGGCAGACCTAATGTTACAATCATTTAATGTTAACTTGACAGCTGTGAGTTGTATCCATGTTGGTTGTCTTAGCCCAACATAATATTATGTCTCTGATTTTCTGATATTAAAACGTGTTTGTTTCGCTCTGTGAATGAAATTGATTTGGACCTGATTATCTAAATGTTTCCTCGTGTCTACTTGCAGGGCTGCTCAGAGGCTGGAGCTTCAGGGCGTGCAGGCCTACAGTGAGCTGGAGGGTCTGCAGGGTCTTCACACTCTGCCTACAGCCATCGTCGACTACAGGGGGGTTCGTCTGTCTGCTCAGGGTCTGGCCCCCGGGCTGGAGGGCTCAGACCGGGACCAGGCAGCTGCTCCTGCCGAAAGGTATAGGACTCATTATTCAACAGTCTAATGTGGTACTTAGCGCTGTCACAAAGACACTTAAAATATATTTTGGGATCTCCATAGACATTTTGAGAATAAATCAACTACACAATCCTTAAGATTCCTCTTTTTAAAGTTGTCTTTCTTTTTGGAAAATGATTCCAACTCTTTTTACTGAAAATTATATATATATATTATATAAACATCACAAAATAGAAACATTTAAATAGTGTATTTAGATGCAAAGACAGCCTGTAACCATTCATATACCAAAGCATACAAATACGTTATTTGATGGATGATTTAAGAGCTGCTGGATTATTTAAAAG
This sequence comes from Pseudochaenichthys georgianus, assembly GCF_902827115.2. Lineage (NCBI taxonomy): Eukaryota > Metazoa > Chordata > Actinopteri > Perciformes > Channichthyidae > Pseudochaenichthys > Pseudochaenichthys georgianus. The sequence goes on along the minus strand of NC_047511.1, from coordinate 36,898,482 downwards.
GTTGCACCACATGTGTTGTATTTACATCATATCTATATTTCATTTTTTTCTGCTTATTCTTTCTTATTTTGCTCTACAGAGGCTTGCTGTACGGGGTGAATGCAGGACCTCAAGAGTCCCCCCAGCGCATGCGACTGCTGGAGCTCTTGGCTGTGTCGGCCAAACATCTCTCTCTGCAGAGATATGTTGTTGTGACGTCCAACAATTACAAGGTACCACTGTTCACCTCTGTGGACGCACAGGGCCTGCTGGGGGCTGATGGGAGGTTCTACATACTGGACGTGTTCAGGACCTTCCCAGCTGATGCCAACTTCTGCCCAGACGTTGAGAGAGAAGGCCAGGCAGTCACTGAAGACGAGGAGAGTAACACAAAGTCTGAAGAGGGCGAGGAGGAGAAGGGTTGTGTCAAAAAAGGGTGGCCAGAGAATTATCACTCAGACTCTGGGCTTCCCAAGAGCTTCCCTCACGGACTCTGCAGACTGAGGCCAGAGCTGGTGCAGGCCTTCAAAGAGCACAAGTGAGTTCCATATGAAAAACAAAAATACGTTGAATTCAGTTTTTTTCAAAAAACGTCTTTTCTGTATGGCTGACGTTTTTTTGTATTCTTCTTTTAGACATTGCCAGTTCACTCAGCATGTCAGGGAGCTGTTGGAGGAGAATGGAGGCTTTGAAGAATGTGCAATAGCTAGTAAGAAGTGATTTAGTAGATGTAACTGATACCAAAATCACAGCTATTACGGATCTTTTGGCCATTATATTGAAATATTTCTGTATAATTGCAGGTGATTCTCGGTCCACTAATGCAGTACGAGCTGCTTGTAAAGAAGTGGGCTCAGTCAGCAACATCATCTTTGAGATGCGCTTTAATCCAAGTGTCTTCTCTCCAGGTAGAAAAACTAAACACACACACTCAAACACATCTTTTACCATAACACAACATAACAGGGTTCTTGTGCTTTATGTTTAGAAGTATCCTTCCCTCCTGGTGATAGTAAGTCAACAAAGCTGCAGGAGAGGTTACTGAGGGAAGCCGCCGCTTTCATCGTCACACATCAGATACCAGCCTTTGTAAGTAGATCCATTGTTTACATTCTATAATGGGCACAGCTTTTGCAAGCATGAAACCTGCTCATCATACGTGTGTGTCTGTGTGTGCAGGTGGAGTATTGCCTACACAGCAATGAGGCACCAATGGATGGAGCTTCTCTAAAACAGGCGCTACATCAGAGGGGCATCAGCCTCCGCTATCTGGGCCATGTGATGACCGCCATCAGCCAATCCGAACACAAGGAGCGCCTGAGGCATATAATGGTGTGTTTAATTACGAATGAGTTCAAACTAAAACTAGTCTTTCTGATGTTCTCACCCTCTTAACTGTGCTTTCTGACACCCTCTTTCCATCTAAACAGAGAGCGGTCATAGGGGACATTTTCACCCGCTCAACAAGGAGAGTGTTCAACAACTTCCTCCAGGTACTTGACAGTATTCTGCACAGAGCATGTTTGCGTACCTCAAGTTGCTCTGCAGGTGTGGGTCCTCACTCAAAAATGAACTGCAGCCTCCGGTTATGTCTTTGCAGGGTGTTGACGTGCCTAGCCTCTCTGCAGCTGTCAGTCACTTCCTCTGCTGCCTATTGGTTCCCCACTTCACACCTACTCCCGTGGTGGAGGAGACCAAGAAGAAGTCTAGGCGGCGCGGCAGAGGGCCCGGGGCGGGGGCCGCTGAGAGCTCACCCTGGAGCACGCTCACTGGGGCAGAGCTGTGGACCCTGCTCTGCCAGGAGGCTGCTGACACATACAACATCTCTGACAGCCTTGGGTGAGCAAACAGCCTTTGTTTGTTGTCCCCTCATGTTTGTTTGTTTGTTTGTTTGACAAAGGCTCAGAGTCCATTTTAGAACAAGTTTGAGATGTTGATCGTCTTTACTTTCATCATGTCTCAACTAGTGCTCAAGACGTGAGGACCCCACAAAGTCAATGGCAAAAACAATACATAATAGGACCAGAAATAGTCATATTTATACATATTTGATAACAGTGAGACTGAGACAGAATAAAAAAGAATCCATTTACTTCAAATTAAAGGTGGGGTAGGTCATTTTGGAGAAACCAGCTTGAGTGCGCTAGAATTTGAAAATACACAACCGGAAAAAATCTGCCACTTCCTTACAGAGCCCCTCCTCCAACACACACGAACGCGCACATGACCAATGAGGGCACGAGATAAGTTTGTGCACAGATGGAAGGCTGACAGGCGGGTAGTTCATCCAGTTACTTTAGCCGGGCCGGCTCAGATGATTGGTCGTGCTTTTTACAGCGCCACGGCTTCCACTGATGACATTTTTTTATGGATTTGTTGTCAAAGCACTTAAGATATTCATTGCTATCGGGATGTTAAGAGCATTCCATGGAATATAACAACAAGTGTATCTCGAGCCGGTTTCTCAAACTTACCTACCCCACCTTTAATATTAAAATACAAGTGAGTTCCTTCCTACTTGTTTAGAAGAGGATGGATACTGTGTTCTAAAATGTTTTGCTGTTTATAGGATGAATTGCTGTACAGGCTAGTGGCTTATTCTTGGTCAATGCTTATGACTTTTCTTGCTTTACAATTTAAGAAACACGTGTCATTTTTCTCTGTGACAGCTCTGGTCCAAACCACCTGGTGGAGCACTACGGTCTTCAGAAGCTCTCTTTGCTCAGAGAGTTCTGTTTAAAGACTGGAGTACAGGTAAGAGCAAACAAATAGAGTGAGGTTTTTATAAACATTGACTCAAAATTGAAAATAGCAGATAAAAAATTGAAAAGACTTATACTAAAAGGGAAAGTATGTTTCTTATTTCTCTGTCTACACTAGTTGAGACTGAGAGACTACATCCTCGACAACCAAAATAAAGCTCCCATTGGTCCAGACGACGTCCTCAACATCTTCCCCGTTGTCAAGCACAATGAAATGCCAACTGTGGATGCTTCAAAAGCACACCGTGCTGCAGAGAGCTTCATTAAAAAGGGTAGGTCAATAAAGACGAGTCCTTGAGCTCCAGATTCTTGTATCTGTAATCCTTGTGCTACATGGGCCTTTTGAACAAAATGTAAATGAAATGTAAATTCATAACGGTATGTTTCTCAACTGCAGGTCTGATGGATCAGGCCCATGAAAAGCTCAAAGAAGCCACCTACTTGTTTGGTAGAGTGTGTGATGACCTGAACCCAGAGTCCTGTTTCTGCCACACCCTGTTGGCCAAGGTGGCCTTTATACAGGGCAAAGCAGCTGAGGTAGGCTAACTGTGCTAAGTATTAGCTGCTACATTAGGCAAGTTATTGACTTGTTTTAAAATTAACACATTTTACAAACATTTGAGACAGAAATATTGTACTTGTTACTCTACAACATATATCTGACAGTTTAGTTAAAATCACTTCAGAAGATTTTACAAAGTGAAAGAGTGTACCATGACACTATGGAAAATGTAAAAATGTCGTAAAAACGAAAACGAATTTCACTTATTGTCTATACATTAAGCTGGCCATTAATTATTGTCATCACCGTGGTTTCCTTTGTTCTAAAGGCTCGCAGTGTCCAGCTGAAAGCAGTGGTCATCAGTGAGAGAGTGCTTGGCTTCGACCATCCAAACACTATCCAGCAATACGTGAGTATACCTACATATTGTTCTTGATGCTACAAACCCCTGCTCACTCTGAGATAGATATGAACTGTATATTTTTAGAGACTTTTAATGCACTTTAAATGTGTTTAGAGTGATTATTCTCATTTGTTCTATGCAGGCCCTCTTGGCGGTGTATGTGTTTGCTGGAGGGGAAACAGCCCTAGCCCAGAAGTGTCTCCTCAGAGCTCGTCTGCTTATACTAACGGTCCACGGAGAGGACCATCCCTACATCGCAACAGTGGATGTAAGTTACAACACCTATAGCGCACAAAAAAAGATTTTAACAATATCATTTTTGACAATGATAATCCTCATTGTTTTCTTGCAGAGCTGTCTTGGGTTGGTTCTGACTGGGGATCAGAGAGGTCAGTTCTTAAAGAACGCTCTGAGACTCAACACCTCCTTCTTCGGCGCCTCACATCTGCACACTGCTCTCAGGTAAGCTTGCATTCATACTTTGCAATAAAAGTAATAAAGTTGAGCTACTTTGTCCCGTTTTCTAACATCACACAATTCCTTGACGTGTTTTTCGTGTCTGTACAGCGAGCACCTGGTGGCCCACTGGATGTGTAGCAAGGGTGACTACAGGAGTGCCATGACCCATGAGAAAGAGGCCCTCGCTGCTTTCACCTCCATAGTGAGTACATCTATTGAAATGATATGAAAAAGAATGTTGTGGTAAAGGAAAAAAATCCTCCCAAACTAATTCTCCAACTAACACAGACAAACAATACAACACAAATGATGCACACAACATACTTGTGTAAACAAATCTGTTATTTTCATGGTTCTACTGCTAAAGGTGTGAAAAATGTGTTCCTGTTTTTCAGGGAATAGTTTGGATGGGTATCCTCTTAAATCATACACACCTCTGTGTCGTTTGCGCATTAGAGTAATCTTATGACATATGTCTTTTCTCAGTTTGGAGAGGATCACGCTCAGACACGCATCAGCAAAGAGCTTCTGTGCACAATAACCAAGCAAGCAGTGAAGGTGGAGCGCTCCCTCCGGCAGGCAGGAGCCGACTGCACGGAGCCGGCGGTGGAGGTAAGCCCAGGAGCTCAGTCTGTCTCTGAAAGCATTGACATGAATATTACAAAGTCAAAGGGAAGTTTGTTTATTAATCTCCCTGTCCTCTCGGTCCTCAGTATCTATCCTCCAAATCTGACACTGTGGTGGAGCAAATGGTTCTGGTGACAGGGATCAGGAGCATCACACACAGGTACATATTCATTGTGATGTATATGATATGCTTAAACTTGTTGAAGCAATGTGACCCACACTCTTGACCCACAATTCTGGCATCAATTGGTTGTTGATCGATAGTGATTTTTGTATCATTGTAAGAAATTACGCAAAAATCCCTTAAATGTATTTATTTGAAGAATTATGAACAAGATATGTTCTTATTGCAAATGTGTGTACTATCTATACTGAAGTAAGTAATGGTGATACTGTCTCAGACCTATTTTGGCATATCTTTCTTACTTATAGTCCAACGAATGCACACATATTGCTACATCTGTGATGTGACTGTATCATTTCCCCCAAGATTTATGATACTTAGAAATGGGCCATTCTGCACTAAAAAGTATTTTTAATACTCTTTTTTTGTTCTCCTGGACTTTTGTTGCAATTCTAAAAATTAAAAAAAAAGTTGAATCACTATTTTAATAATAGTGATTACACTTTATAACTTTCAAACACTAAGTCATGCATTCACTTTTTCAAAGATACCATCTGCATAGCTACCAGCCTTTATTGCTATTACAAAATGTAAGAAAAAGTGTTTAAATGTTTTGGAAGCCACTTATTAACTTGTGCTTTCACAGGGATGGGCTCCAGGAGTATTGGAAGAAACACAAAGAACTAAAGGCAGCAGTGGCAAAGGAACTTGGATTCATTGTAAGCAACGGGGTCGTCACCCTGATTGTTAACGGAGAAGAGAAAAGCTCAGATCCAAACACAGGAAGCGGGAAGGAAGCTGAGGATGAAGGAAGCCCAGCGTTGGAGAATGCCAGCGACAGCCAACAGGAGCAGCCAGAGGAAGAGAGCTCAGAGAAAAGTGCTGCCATGACTAATGGTCATGTAGTGGAGCCCGCTGTAGAGAGCCAGCAAGGGGAGAAAGCAGATGTAGAGGGAGGAGAGAGTGACATAGCTTCAGATGCTGAGGTCAATATTATGAATGGGGGGTCAGAGGTCAGTGGTGCAGGACAGGAAACTGAGTCCAGTGCACCAAATGAAGTAAACAGCAACATAGTCAATGGGGAGGTAAAATCTAATGCAACAGCTGATGAGATTAAATCAGAGTCAAATGGGGTTAATGGTGAGATCAATGGAGCCTGTGACGTCACTGTAAGGCATTCATTCCTTAAGAGCAATGGAACCTGGGCAGATGTTGTTTCCAAAGCCAATGGAGCAGCAGACACAGCAGTCAATGGAACAGCAGGCAGTGTCCCTAACGGAGAAGCTGAAGAGTGAACACATGTCAAACAGGAACACAGTGTTGTAGTCAAGTTTTTCTTAGTCACTGCTGTAAGATGACACTCTCCCAGGATCCCAGATGTATTATGATCCGATAAACTAAAGCAGGCAACAGAATGAGATGATGAATATTACTTTTTGCTGAAGGTGTTTTTTCCTGATTCTGGGAGAGGGCTGTACTGTTGAGTGTTATTCTTTTTCAACAATAAACTTTTTACTGGTTACTCTGGTTATGATGTTGTTGTTTTTTTAAATACCTGGGTGTAGACGGATGTGTTTTACAAACAATCACATTACAAAACATACCTGAAAGCATGGGACTCCAAAATGGGGTTTATGACCCCTAGGGGCTCCTTAGAGTTACTGCAGTGTGTGCCAGAGTAGATATTTGTAAAGCCCTTTACAAACATTAAAATATATTTGAAAATGCACATCAAAGTACAACTATACAAACATATAATTAGCATAAATAAATTGGCCTGTGTGTAAAAGAACCGTAACATTTTCCCATTGATGACAACTATGACAACTGATTTTGATCATTGTAAAACCGTTGGCCTCAACACCCTTGATATAAACTGTAGCCTGCTGCAGAGTAATGCTCTGGAAAGTTAAGTCTACACGGTGTTGGATATCCAGTGATGTCCCACCTGCTGAACCAGTGGGAGCCACACCCAGCTTCACGCTGAGCTGGGTGTGCTCACAAACAAATGGAACGCCATACATGTGCAAAAACCGTAGTGTGTTGAGAAAATTCAGATTGCATTTGTCTAATATTTTACAAAAAAAACCACCTTGAGGCAAACTATGATTTTATTGAAAGAGTCTCCAATTAGAGGTAGGGCTCTCTTGTTTAAAAAAAAAATGGCAACAATATAAAGTCAGTTTATGGTTCCTCCCCTTTCTCCCACATGTGTTTCCCTCTGAATTATCTCTAAATCAGGACAGTGTTGGTACTGTGGCTCAGGCGGCTCTGCCCAGGTGGATTGTGGGAGACGGTTAAGGCTGCTGGTTGGAAAGGTGATGACTGCAGTGTCACTGAAGACGTCAATCAGACGGGATGGACAAGGCAGCAGTCTGTCCTCACACACAGACACAGCCTGAGTAATGTAGATGTAGTCCCGCTTGAATTCTCTCTCGATAGTTCTGTTGGGATGACAGACAGGAAATGTAACCTCACCTCAGCTGCCATTTCTTTAACATCATCTCCATCATTTATGTCTTGTACTAACCTGTCCAAAATGCCATTGAAGCTGTTTCCAATGATTATCATCCGAGGAAGACATTGAGTACTCCAATTCTTCCACAGAAGGTTGTTGTACAGAGCTTTCCCACAATGCATTAGGTAAAAGAGTGTGGGCTTAGTCGCCAGACGCTTTCCTTCCTGCAAAATATAGGGAGACGTTCATCGTATTGTTAGTTTCAACATCTTCAACAACACTGGCAGATTAATTGTATTTGATCGATTGTATGTGCAGGGAACTTGCAGTTTTTGTACATGTATAACAGGTACAAAATTATTACTGACCTCATTTTCTGTGAGTACAGTCAAACCCAGCTGCATTAACACATCCCTCTCTCCAGATGAGAAGGCGGGGTCATAAATAAAGCAGTCCTTCAGAGAAATCTAAAACAGAAGGTGAAGTCAGACACAGAACTCAATGAACAGGGTTTCATGAAGACTGTTAGTTATCTCATTAGATCAACACATCCTCTAACCTGTCCTGCGTCCAATAGCAGCAGCAACATGGCGAGCTGGAAGCGAGCTGAGACACACGAGGAAAAGGAGCCAAGGCCATAACACACACAGTCCAGATGTTGAAACAGCTGGCCATCTTCTGTGGGGCCTTCTGGGTCCCTGTCCTCTTGAGGTTTTGAGAGCTCTACTGATCCTAGTGCCACCAGAAGCTGCTCTGAAGACAAGAGTCCCCAAAAGGGTCACTGAGCTGCATGATAAATGACTCCATAGTCAAACTAATATATTTGTTGATACTGACACCACTTCAGAGTACTCACCTTTCCACTGAGGCCAAAACTCCTCGCATCTTAGCTCAGACCTGCAGAAGGAGGGGATTAGCAATGTTACTGGTTACAACATGAACAATTAATGATATCCCTAAGGTTTCTGCTTAACTGGACTTCTTACAATGTGTCTCTGATTCTTTTTACAGTTTTCCCGATGTCCAGCGGCTCCTGGCAGCATCTTGAGTTTGAGGACACCTGAAGTGGTTTTGATTTCCGCGCTGCACCTTTTCGTCGCCGGGCAACTTGCCACTGCTCCCCGGTGTCCGACATCTGTTTTAATTCACCGGTGACCCATGTACAAACGTATAAATACTTCTTTACAATATATTTTCCATTAACAAAGTTCTTATGTGAGTGCTTCCATGGGCTGGCGAGTCTAAAGCCATACGGATTATTTTGAGTGCAACACAATCATTTTGCTCTTCCGATGTCATGCCAAATAGTAAATCGTGTTTGTAAAATTACTTGGTCAATAAACGAACTATAGACGTGTAGGTTACATATATTAAAAGAAACGTTAATACGCTTTATATTATAATAATGATATAAATTAGCGATAGACAATTTATGGGTACAAAGTTCGGTGTAACACCGGCAGCTACGGTGACAACCGGAAGTACTTGTGTTTTCGTTTGTAGAACGAGTTGCTGCCTGGTTTTGGCTGCATTACTTTTTTATAACTGCCGCGGATGAATTAATCTGTTACTTATTTCCAGAAAGAAGGATAACTAACGTTGCAGGTTAGTTATAGAAAACTATCATTTGTTTTATATGTGCCATTACGCAAGTTTCTGGTCAAAGCGAGCAGTTATCATAAGCTAACGCTAGCTGTTGCTAGTCAATATTAGCTTTCTTCACGTTGTATGTATCAAATCTAATTTAGTTATGTTTACAAAACAGCAATTGAGTTGCTTAATTCGCTAACTATTAAAGTACAAATACACCTTAATTGTTATTAACCTCACTGCATAACCACATGATCACAACTATAAAGCATTCAAAATAGTCTAAACCTGCAGGAAGAATTCTAATTTTCTTGAAAAGAAGTTACATTCCTGGACATTTTACTAGATTCTAGTCTAATTTTAATGTTTTTTACAATTTAATTGCCAAAGTCGTATCGTGTAAACAAGTTAAAAATGCTATTTTAGTGATCTACCAATGCAAACAATTTAAATTGATCATAACTCTCATAACTTTACTTGGCAAAATATTGATGTCATTTTTATTTATTTACTAATTCTCAAAATATAATATTTGTATTAGTATTTTTTGGTGTTGAAGCTGCTTCTCTTGTAAAATAAACTGCTATATGAAAAGTGTTTTTTTATTATTTTTTTATCGATTGTTACTTCATAATACAAGCTTTCAACCACCTCTTTTGGCTTTCATCAGCAGATAAAGATTGTGTGCCTTATTACTACAAGAGTTACACCACTTGAACTGTCTTCATCCTTTATTTTTTGTGCCATGCAAAGATGTCTATGTCCCATCTATATGGGAGGCGGGAGGAGGAGGAGGATGGTGTGGAGGTGGAGAGCTTTGAGGTGACAGACTGGGACCTCGCCAACGAGTTTAACCCAGGGCGTCAGAGACATAGGCCGACCAAGGATCAGGCCACCTACGGGATCTGGGCTGACAGAGACTCAGACGAGGATGAGAGGCCTAGCTTTGGTGGCAAGAAGTAAGGCATTGCTTTCTCTTTGTTCTTCTACTCCTAACAATTGAAGATCTAACAGGAAGGAAACACTATACAAAGGGGAATAGACTTCAAAACAAGACCCCATTGTAGTCGGCCCAACATAAATACTACACACAAACACCAACTACTGCTTAGTGACTTATCAACTAATGTTAACAAAATGTATCAATTGTTTGTGTTTTGTCCAGCTCCAAAGACTACACTGCTCCAGTAAACTTTGTGAGTGCTGGACTGCGTAAGTCTGCAGCAGAGGAGAAACTGCAAAAAGCAGAAGGAGGCTCTGATGACTCAGAAGATGAAGGTCCTTCAGCACCACCGCCACCCCCCCCTCGCAGCACTGCACCCAAAAAACTCCAAATGGTAGCTTTTTGTTGCGTGTTTGTTCATGCCCATTGAAGTGTTTTCTGCTACAGTGTTTTGTGAAGAAGGATTTCTTTTTTTTGTTAGGGTACTTTCCGGGGGAACCAGCCCCAGAGGTTTGCAGGTGGCATTCAGTCTGGGAAAGGCCTTGGTACCTGGGAGAAGCATACGAGGGGAATTGGACAGAAACTTCTGCAGAAAATGGGATACCAACCAGGCAAAGGACTGGGCAAGAATGCTCAAGGTGGGTAGCCCTGAGTATGCTATGTTATTTAGATATTTGGTCATATTGTGTGCTTTGTTGGAGCAACAGAGTAGAGTTGATATAACCTGACACTCTTTTATTTCTACAGGTATCATAAACCCAATTGAGGCAAAACTTCGTAAAGGAAAGGGAGCAGTGGGTGCCTATGGCAATGAACGAACTAAGCAGAGTCTTCAGGACTTTCCTACCGTTGACTCAGAGGAAGAGGAGGAAAAGGTAGTTAGAATAACATAGTAACTATGAGATTATATAGTATCAGTATCATTCAATATCGATTTGTAATGTTATTTTAAACGTCTGTGTAGGAATTTCAGAAGGAACTTGGCCAGTGGCGTAAGGATCCGGCAGGCTCTGTAGGAAAAAAGAAACCAAAGTACTCCTACAGGACTGTGGACGAGCTAAAATCTAAAGGCAAGCTGGCAGGACGCACTACAGCCGTATCCGCTGGGGAGCTGGCACAGGTCAAGGTACGTTTGTAAAGACTGGCATTTACACTTGCGTCTTCTCACAGGAATTCTATTAAATCATTATTGAATTAGGCTGCAATGCTGTAATAACAATCTGGAACTTAAGTCAATTCTACTTTTATACTGGTACAATCCCATTTGGATGACATTATATTGTGCATATAGGCTGCCATTTTATCTCTGAATCTCATTTACCCCATATCTGTTCCCATTTCTAGGTCATAGATATGACTGGAAGAGAACAAAAGGTATATTATAGTTACAGTCAGATGACCAACAAGCACAGTGTTCCAGATGAAGGTCCACCAAGCCTCTCCACTCAGGATCAGAAGGGATCTGGCTTTGCTCTCCCTGAACTCGAACATAACCTGCAGCTTCTGATAGACCTCACAGAACAAGACATATTACAGGTAAGAGGGAACCAAAAGTATCATTACTTTCTATGTACCACTCTGCTACTTCTTATGCTGACATATTTAACACCGTATTTCCCCCCTCCTGTAGTCCGCCAGACGTCTGCAGCATGAAAAAGATGTAGTTGTGTCTCTGAGCCATGAGTCACGGGCACTGCAGAGCAGACTGGAGGCAGAGCAAGATTCCATCCAGAGAATAGAGGCCGTTCTGGAATTGGTGGGGCGTTTTCCTTCTGGAGAGATGGCACCTGGGGAGGAGGGACCCAGCCTGCAGGTACAAATCTTAATGTATACAGTGAACACAAAAAGACCACACCGACTGTAATCAGACTGTTTCCGTTTTGTAGTCATTGCTCTGTTATCACATGCTTAACCATTGATGCATTCATTGTTTTATACTTGAAAGGTCTTGAGGGGTGATTCTCATTTAGTAAATAAATTATATAAACAAAGAAAACGAAAACAAAACAACAAGAAATAAATATACATCCATGGAAAGTGTCAGCTGCAGTTTATATATGTAACTGTTTTGCCTTCTCTTCCTTCAGGAGTGTGCCCGAATCTTTGAGACTTTACAAACAGACTATTATGAAGAATACAAGACAATGGGATTGGCCGACCTGGCTGTAGCGGTTGTACAGCCATTACTCAAGGACAAACTTCGGTCCTGGGACCCTTTGAAGGTAGGTTCTTGCAACTATCTTTTCTGATGCAACTACAACATTTATCGTTAATAATGATGCTACCACTTCTCAAAATGAATTCTTCACATTTCAGGACAGCTCCTATTGTCTGGAAGACATCGGTCAGTGGAGAGCAATCCTTGAATCTAGAGACTTCCACAGTAGTGCCCCAGATTCAAACATGGACCCTTACCACAGGTCACTTTAAACAAAATAATATAAAAGCTTTGCTCACATGTTTATGTTAATTAGGTATACTGGCTCGGCATTACAGCCTGTTTTAAACAACATGTGTGTCCTGTGTTTGTTGGTCCAGACTGTTGTGGGAGGTGTGGATCTCAGTGATGCGGCCCTGTGTGACGGCGTGGCAGCCTCGTAACGTGGGGCCAATGGTGGACTGCGTGGAGTTGTGGGCTCCTATACTCCCTCTGTGGATCCTGGATCACCTGATGGAGCAGCTGATCCTCCCCCGGCTACAGCGAGAGGCAAGATACACCTCTTTAACACACTCTTACTTTGATGTACAGAAACATAATTCACTTGTGGATAATTACGAGTACATTTCCAAAATATATTTCTGTGTCTTGTTTGATAGGTGGATACCTGGAACCCTTTAACTGACACAGTGCCCATCCACTCCTGGATCCATCCTTGGTTGCCTCTTCTACAAGCACGTCTAGAGCCTCTTTACCCACCAATCAGGAGCAAACTATCCAATGCCTTGCAGCGATGGCATCCCAGCGACACTTCAGCCCGCCTCATCCTGCTGCCTTGGAAAGATGTTTTTACTCCAGGTGCATGGGAGGCCTTCATGGTGAAGAACATCATCCCTAAACTAGGTATGTATTTATAAGTGACACCTTTTAACTATTCCAAAGCAAGGGAAGAATATCCCTACATTGTTATCCTTCCCTGTCCCTCCCTGGTTTCTTATTTTGATGTGATGTTCCTCCTTAGCTCTGTGTCTGGAGGAGCTGGTTATCAACCCTCACCAGCAGCAGATGGAGCCATTTCACTGGGTGATGGACTGGGAGGGCATGTTGTCCCCCTCCAGCCTGGTGTCGCTGCTGGACAAAAACTTCTTCACAAAGTGGTTGCAGGTCAGTAAAGATACGTGCACATATCAGAAACTATGGGAATGCACTTAACTGCAATGGGTTATTGTGTATACTTAATTTGACTGATTAAATGTTTTTGTTGTCTTTGTTATGTCTGTGTGGGCTTTGTTGTTTTTAGGTCTTGTGCTCATGGTTGAGCAACAGTCCTAACTACGAGGAAATCACAAAATGGTACCTGGGTTGGAAAACCATGTTTAGTGACGCCTTGTTAACACAGCCCCTCATTAAAGACAAATTCAACGAAGCTTTGGACATCATGAACCGCGCAGTGTCTTCAGGCATGGGTTCGTATGGCAGCGTCTCAGAAAATAAACATGGAAACTATAGAACACCATCCTTGTATAAGATATATGACAATTTATCTATTTTTTTTCTCTCCGTTTCAACAAAAAATAAGACTTAACTCATGATTCTCTTATCCATAGGTGGATACATGCAACCTGGTGCAAGAGAGAACATTGCATACCTCACACAGACAGAGAGGCGAAAAGACTTCCAGTATGAAGCGATGCAGGAGCGTAGAGATGCAGAGAGTGTGGCTCACAGAGGAATCAGCTCGGGTGTGCCAACTAACTTCAAAGATCTTATCCAGGCAAAGGCAGAGGAGAACAACATTGTCTTCATGCCCTTAGTGGCGAAACGGCACGAGGGCAAACAGCTGTACACCTTTGGGCGTATTGTCATCTACATCGACAGAGGGGTTGTGTTTGTGCAAGGAGAGAAAACTTGGGTCCCCACGTCTTTGCAGAGTCTGATCGATATGGCCAAGTGAGGGACGACTGACAGATTCCTTGTTCTGCTTATTGTGAAAGAGAATAAATAAATAGAAACTTTTGCATTCTAGATAACTTCAGTATGCTGATCATTGTCAAATGTGTTTTGTACATTTTTATAGTGTCACCAGTACTGTGAATAAATAACTTTTCAATGTATTTGGTGTATATTGTTGCTTTTTCAGATACATGTTTAATGTAAATAAGTAACTATCTTGAAACAAAGTATGCATTCATACACTGTATGTATGTATGTATGTATGTATATGAAATAAGTCTTTTTTCAGAAGGGTTAGCATTAAAAGCTCAGGTAAATCTTTATATTGTATATTTCTAACTAAAGTGAACTTGGTAAGTGAAAAAATACGGGTTTATGGAGTTGTCTTTTTAAATATAAAACAAATTATGTACAAAAAACGATTGAAATGTATGTACAAGGACTATGATGTTGCTACTTTTACTGTAGCTTATTGTTTTCTCCATTTTGTCCTTTTCCTAACTTGGGATCAAACAATAGAGATATAAATGAGAGGCCTAGTTCAGTTTACCGAATTACTCACAATACTAGGTTCTTTCTCTAGGGGGCAGTGTTCCGGTTGATATCCGGATTGTGTTTTTGGCAGGACAGGGCTTCCGTCAATCTTCAGCTCTTTGCTTAGCGGCTAAACAAAGTATCCTGTAACGTTACATGCCCATTTTCGCACGATTTAAGGATATCAGAGTTTTTTTTGCATATTGGAGGTATGTTCCTATTGATAAATATCCCGTCAAACTAGCAGTTTATTCACTTTTCTTAACCCGTTACTGGCAACATGCCTTTATGAGCCAACAAGCTAGCGGTTGTTAGCAAATAAGCTAGTAAGAACCACTGAGCTAACATGCTAACAGTTGCTAGGCTGCTAATAGAGAAGTATAGTTGGCGCTTACTATAACCAATTTAAGTTATTTTGGTTTATCTCTATTATATTGTTTTTTGTCTATATGTTTTCCCCTCTTTGACCAGTCAGTCATGTCGTCGGACGCCCTGAAGAAGCGAAAGTCAAAGGTGGTCCGCAGTGAAGGAGGAACCCCAGAGATGAAGCGAGGTCGAGAAGCGGAGCAGCAGGTAGGTCCATGGATGTATAATAAGGGTAGGTCACACCGGGAGGAGGGGCCGCAGTGTGTAGGGAGGGCCACAAGCAGGAAGACTGGGGTCAAAGTCCTCTGTTGTCAGAATAAATACACCTCCTGGCTGGCAGAGCCAGCTGCTCCATAGTTAAAGTTTCTCCCTCTCTATAACCATGAACAATTTGCACAACAGCTACCTTGCACATCTGTCATTTATATACTATCCTATGTGTTTCTGCTACCGTAGTATACGTCTATACTTCTGTTGCTGCAGTTTTTTGGTCCAGTTTAATGTATCAAGAATATTTTACATTATGTTTTGATATATGTCTACAGTAGATATCTTTACATTTGCTGTTAATTGTTTTTATTTTTATAATGATTATACTTTATTCCACCTTTTTAAATATGTTATTGCCACACTGCTGCTGTAACAAAAATAATTTCCCAATGTGGGAACTATAAAGTATGATAAGTAAGACATAATAGTATCTATTTATAAGGTATCATTTAGAAATGTAGCCAAGATATCACATTCAAAACAGTCGAGCATTAGTTTGAAATTCAACATGGACAACATTCAACTGTTTTCACAACCATTAACAGAAATATGGCTGTATTTTAGAAAGGCCTAGACGTAATATGATCTTCTTTTATGATTAATACAAAGGAACTCTTTATCCCATGAAATATGGGAGCAAACATTAGATTGGGTGTACATCCATTTTCTCTTCGTCATTATGTTGTAACCAACCAGAAAACCAGGTGATTCATTTACGAGAGTCACCTTTTAAGTTATCAATATTTGAGTCAAGTTCAGCGACCTAAGAATCCCAGCTTTTGTAAATGGACCCAGTACTCTGACTTCTTACAGCACCAAAACAAAGGTGGGCTCAGGTTAAAGCGTTACTGATAGTGGTTTGATAAACTGTATATATTGATGTTTGTTTTTTCCCCAGGATGTGCGTGTGTACAATGAGGAGGTGGAGCTGGACAGCAGGGACCCTGAGCAGGACTTCCTGCAGTACAAAGAGTCATGTGAGGGTTTGGCCACAATGATGAGTGAGATCCAGGAGCTCAAGGCTAATGGAGCAAAGGAAGGGGTAAGAATCACATTTTTAAGATTCACACATTTAATCGCCTCTGTCATTACTCTGTATTTTTCAGTAATATTGTAGAGATGTCCGATTACACAATAGTTGAACTCTTCAAGGTGATATCAGTCCTCTACAGCAGAAACGTTATACATACAGTTTGTAGAATTGGTGAACCGAATACATCACCTCTTAGGTTTAGCTTAGCCAAAATAAGGGGATTAAAGCAAAGACATAACAATAACCAAATAGATTATGCAGGAGAGGTGAGAAACACCTAATCTAGAATTTACAATTTTATTTGGATAGTTGTTTACGTAACAGAATGAGGTAATGATTTTAAAAACAGGTACATGGTTATAATAATAATAGTAATAATAAACAAAACAATTGTAAAATAATCCTTGGTCGTATTAATTACGGCACTAGTGTTTTTTTGTAACATTTAATATAAATACTGACAGTGATAAATATGTTTTAAAAATAATGGGACTGTTATTCCTAAGCGAAGATCTTTTTATAGGTTATGGGATATTGGCCAAGAGTTAGGGGAAGTTAAATAACATGAATATCATGATTATTCTCATAGCATTGTATATATGATCCAAGCCAATGTTGATTTTGTTTGTTCACCTCTTTAATAATGAAGTCTAACTGGTTGTGTCTGTCCTCAGAGTGCTGAGGTCGAGCAGAGACGTATGCAGGGATGCATCCACTTCATGAATCTGAAAAAACTCAACCGCCTGGCTCATATGCGACTAAAGAAAGGCAGAGACCAAACACACGATGTAAATATACACAGCCCTCAAATCCTTTCCAATGAGATATTCAAAGATATTCCAGCTTAAATTAAGTTTACTGGATTTCATTTATTTGCTGAAAAAAGTGCTGCCTCAACTTCCTTTTTGTGCTGATCAGGAAGTTGAACACTAAGTACTTTTTCTACTTTAAATACCAAACCGCAGTGTCTGCCACTGTGAGCCGAAAACGCTTCATCACCTGTTTTTGTTTAGAATATTTTGATCCAGTTCAGATCCTGCATATTGATGATTGTTTTTATTAAATCTTCTTGGCATATTGTTTAACCTGGCACTTGAATAGTGTTTACAAACCAACCATAACCATCTCTTTTTCCCTCAGGCAAAGCAGAAAGTGGATGTGCTGCACCTTCAGTTACAGAACCTGCTCTATGAAGTCATGCATCTTCAGAAGGAGATCAGCAAGTGTCTGGAGTTCAAGTACGTTCAAAATAAATAATTCAATAAGAACAGCTTTCATACTGAACATGTCAGAAACCAAGCACAATGAAAATCTACTCTGCTATCAATCGTTATATAAAAGAAGTAACAAAGAAAGCAGCCTTATTCAGCACTTTGAATCAAGATTATAACAAAATGTCTTCTAATAAAATACACATCAACCCATACAAATAAAGTCACCCCCTTTCTGTCAAATGTGCGTTTATGACCAGTCAGAATGTAAGTCAAATGAATTACTCACCTGTGGAGTAAAATATAACTTGTGAATAATTTATACAGTTGACGCTGATATTTAAAAAAGTCACAGAGACTTTTCCATTGGTAATAATTATACACTTTTTTATATTGTTGTCGTACCTTTCCCTAACATCCCTTTCTGTGATCCAGGTCAAAGCATGAAGAGATCGACTTGGTGTCTGAGTCAGAGTTTTACCAGGAAGCGCCAGACGAGATTTCCAGGCCTCACCTCACAAAAAACGATCCCCACCAACTCACACTGGCCCGACTGGACTGGGAGCTTGAACAGAGGAAGAGGTATGCATACCTGTCCCTGTGCCGCATGCTGTGGTGTAAATGAAACCTGATGCAGGGGGGCACAGAGCAGCTAGTGAAGGATTGTGCTTTTATACAGGTTGGCAGAAAAATACAAGGAGTGCCAGTCCACGAAGGAGAAGATCCAGAAGAGCATCGAGGTGAAGAAGGAACATCTGACGAGCCTGCAGCCTGGACTCAATGCCATCATGCAGGTATTACATCTGTTTAGTTGCTATAATATAAAGGTTTCACCACACTACTGCTACGTTCACACTGCAAGCCTTATTGCTCAAATCTGCCCTTTTTTTTATTGGTCACATGACTTTGAAATGTAGCCAATATCAGTTTTCTGTTTGAACGAGTCAGGCAGCTGATTCGATGTACAAAAACCAAATAAGTCATGCTATACAATGTTGTAAAAATAGATGCCAGCGTGGTCAGCTTTTACGGTTTAATTTCTAAGTCGATTTGCAGTCGAAGCCAGCAACTCCATGAGCAGATGATAACGAGGATGAGGATAAAGAAAGAAACGTGTTTACATTATGACTTCAGTGGCCTCCCTGATATCGAATTATTTCAAAATGTTAGGGTGTCAAGTTTTTTTATATTAATTCAGCATACGCAGAATTGTGAAAAATGCCAATCTTCGAGTTAAATAAAACCCTCATGAATATCCATGTATTGCTTATTCTTTGGTTGCATTGTAAGCAATGAGAGCTTTGTCTGACCACATGGTATCATAGCCAAAGACGTTTTGAAAAGATCAGATTGCATTTGTACTGTTACCATTGATTTGTAAACAAAAAACAGATCTGATTTCACTTTTCCTTGCAGTCTGGAAGTAACTGGTTTTGTTTCAGTAAGAATGGCTTGGAGCATGTGTTGTTCATATCATTATGATATTGACTGACCTCTTTGTTGAGGTGACAATCCTATCTGCTGTACCATGAACTGATCCTCTGAATGATAACACAATGTGTGTTCTCCCTCCTTGCCCAGGCCTCTCTCCCCGTGCAGGAGTACCTTGCCATGCCGTTTGAACAGGCTCAGATACAGACAGAGGTCGCCCGCCACCTGCCTCCAGCCCTCTATGTGCTGTTTGTTCAGGCCAACGCCTATGGCCAAGCCTGTGGTGAGTAGTCCGTAGAAAATGTTTAAGAATGTAATGTAACATTTTCTATATAAATGAAGGCCTAATTTTCACTGATGTATTTTGTTTCCATGACAGACAAGAACCTGAGTGTCTCCATCAGTGGGGATGTGGATGAGGCCAAGGCCCTGTCCAAACCTCCAGAAGATTCCCAGGGTACAAACACGGCTTTACCAAAATTAGACTTACCGCACATATCAAACAAATCATTGTGGCTTCTCCAACAAAAACAAAACCCCATTTAAAGATGTGTTCTGGTTTCACACAGATGACGAGAGTGACTCAGATGCAGAGGAGGAGCAAGAAAAGACGGTACGTTTTACCCTCTGCTTTACTCCCAAAACACACACACTGGGACCCTCAGGTCCGAGGATTAAACTATTTGTTAATGCACTCGTCTTTGCAACAGACACAAACTGTCCCTGAAGCCTAAGCTGCTACACGATGCGTTCAGCGGGGTCAGGTAGCGGCAGCTATCGATTGCCTCCTGCATCCCTACAAGTGTCAGCTAGGGGGTTCTGGGAAATAGTTACCAAGAATGGCTAGATGACTGTAACCTGAGCCCACCCTGCACAAGCACATTCGCTTAAATTCTGCTCCTTTTGTTGTCATTTGGTCTGATGGAATGTCTAGTAAAGTGAATACATCTTTTCTTAAAGACCTATTTAGATGTCTGTCAGAGATAAGTACAACGACACGTCTGCAACTCCTGCTTCCTTTTCAATCTTTACTTGTCGAACATGCAATGTTTTTTGTATTTGTTTCGCTTCATCTTTGTTTCCTTTGTTTCTTATCGATAGAAGAGAAGAAGGCCAACTACAGGGGGCCAGCTGGATGACAAAAGAAAGGAGATGCTGAAAAGGCACCCTCTGTCGCTCTGCTTAGACCTCAAGTGTAAAGGTAACTCATTCTACATTCATGTTGACTTCAATTATTACAGGGTGTCCGCGGGGTATTAAAAGTTGATAAATCAATTTAGCGAAAATTAAGGCTATTAAAAAGTATTAGACGGCATTTTCCAAGGTATTAAGAAGGTCCACAGCAACGACAACATGAAACACTCTTTAATTTACTGAAACAACATTTCGGGAAACCCCCTCAAGGTGGCCCCATGCATAGCGTGCCATAAAATGCTGCTTCTTATTTTAAGTTTCGTTGCCTTGCTCCGCTCTGTGTGGGGGGGGGGGGGTTATCTGCTGGTGGACTACCTGAGAGATTTACAGCAGGAGAACACGCCATCCACCCTGCGTCCACCGCAACCATGCTCCGGGGTCTTCTTCGCTGCTTTTGGTGTATTTTGTGGCGGCAGCAGCGCCACTTACAGGCCTGGCATATGCACTACAGCGTTTCCAGCATTTCCAGCGGTCTAGTGTGAACGGACACGTTAATGAATCGAATGCGTGTGAACGGAAGACTTTTTTGCGTTTGCGTATGTGTTTTACTGTATGCGTCCTCGTGGGGCCGGGGTCTAAGCCAAACTATATCCGGTCACAGAGATCTGCTATTTTAAAGTAAGGTCAACACATATATATATACAGTCTATGGTCAACACATATCGACCCTAAATATAGTCTATATTAAGAACGAGAAAAGACTTAACATATATATCGTTTTTTGTAAACATATGACAAATGTGTGAGGGTGATGACGACAGAGCATCGTCCTATGTGCCAGGGCTTAGCCCCGGACAGCCCCAGCCCAATTTAACCCCTGGGTATTTGTGAGGGAGCTCCTATATGGCATTACCCCGCTGAAGCTCACCAAAGTTTAATATATTTCATAGTTCAAAGTTTTGTCAATTGTTTTGTTTATTGGTCAAATACTGGTTTCTGAGGAGTTCTACTGGAATGAAAGAGCACAGAGTACAGAAGCAACAAAGCAGCATGCTGCATTAAACCTGACCTTCACAGAGAGGTTGAAGTTCATGTGGAGAGGAGGCTTCAGTAGTCTGTCTGCACTCTGTTTAGTTGTGCTATCTTACAATCAATATAGTAAATGTGAGGTAAAGTGTGTCGCCAATGTAACCGGTTAGAACTCGAAGTTGCGATGAGGTCTTAAAATGTATGGAAAGGGTCTTAAAAAAGGTCTTAAAAGGTATTACATTTGACTTCAGGATTCCTGCATATATCCTGTTTTAAAGTCTGCACCAGCTAGGTCTGTGCATTCCCTGTCAGCACATTCAAGCCAGATGGAACTCTAAACCTAACGAATAGTAAGTGAAAGAAAGTAAGCTGACCTGGTCTGCCAGCATGATGTCATGACACCACTTGACCCTTGTGTTCCCTCTGCTGGCAATAAGAGGAATAGTGACAGATTACAGGGAGATCTGCATTGCAGGCGTAACTCTACCTAAAGGAGGGAGAGTGGGGAGAGAGATGCTTGCAGCATTTTGAGTCTGCAGCACCTACAACATGCTGTAAGCATATTTTCTCATCACCGGGCGTTCTCTAACCTCTGCTTGTGTTTCTAGTGTCTTCCCCCTGCCCCTTTTTCTTCACTGGTGCCAGCTGCAGCAGTCAATTTGCTGCAGTCAAGGCGAAAAGAGAGCAGCGCACGTTTCAGTGAATGACAGAGTGCCACAGAGTTCACAGTGACTGCAGGGAGGGGGAGTGTGAAGGTTGACCATCAGCATTGTATATATATCCCCCGAGTGCTGCTAGCTGCCGTTGTGACCACACCCTGTTATTGTTCCGATGCGCTGCAGTGTGAAGTAAACCCTGGGGGACGTTCACTGGGAGGAGTAATGAAAAGAGGAGGGGGGGGGGCAGGAGCAATGAGCTAGTAATGGATTAGTTCCTCACCTTGTGTTATCTATTATGTCTCCACAGATGGCAGCATCCTCCATCTCCACTTCTACTACCTGATGAATCTGAACATTACGACTGTCAAGGCCAAGGTCTCCACCTCAACAGACCTCATCTCGGCCATCAGCGCAGGGTGTGTGTGTGTGTGTGTGTGTGTGTGTGTGTGTGTGTGTGTGTGTGTGTGTGTGTGTGTGTGTGTGTGTGTGTGTGTGTGTGTGTGTGTGTGTGTGTGTGTGTGTGTGTGTGTGTGTGTGTGTGTGTGTGTGTGTGTGTGTGTGTGTGTGTGTGTGGCCTTAAAGATAGTTTCAGATCGTTTAAAGTGAGGTTATATGAAGTACTTGGCCATAGTCTATTAACTACAGTAGATTGCAATCAGCACAGCCCCAACATAATGGAGTTCTGGCACAGGAGTAAAGCAATGCACTGCCGTGGATGATGCAGCAGCAAAATGTACATCGATAAACATCAGCGTCTTGCTATTTTTGGAATATCTTCAACGCTTTACCTTGACATCAAAGACCTTAGAAGCCTTAAGCCGTTATCTATGCTCCCTTATAAAAGCCACCAGACTCCATTAACCAAAACAGCAGCACAAAGGTTTATGGTCTACTGCTGTCTTGATTGGCAAAAAACACGTCCCGGGCCGTAACTCCTGCCTGTTTCTCCATACTGGGGGCGTGCCTACCAACATCTTCTGTAGGTTATACACTGACAATACTTGTATCTAATAAAACCCCACTTTAGCCGCTTTCACACCAAGTACTTTGCCGTACTTACACCGAACAAAAATATAAATGCAACACTTTTGTTTTTGCTCCCATTTTTCATGAGATGAACTCAAAGATCTAAAACATTTTCTATTTACACAAAATAACCATTTCTCTCAAATATTGTTCACAAATCTGAAAACATCTGTGATAGTGAGCACTTCTCCTTTGCCGAGATAATCCATCCCACCTCACAGGTGTGGCATATCAAGATGCTGATTAGACAGCATGATTATTGCACAGGTGTGCCTTAGGCTGGCCACAATAAAAGGCCACTCTGAAACGTGCAGTTTTGCTTTATTGGGGGGGTCTGGGGGGGTCCGAAAACCAGTCAGTATCTGGTGTGACCACCTTTTGCCTCACGCAGTGCAACACATCTCCTTCGCATAGAGTTGATCAGGTTGTTGATTGTGGCCTGTGGAATGTTGGCCCACTCCTCTTCAATGGCTGTGCGAAGCTGCTGGATATTGGCAGGAACTGGAACACGCTGTCGTATACGCCGATCCAGAGCATCCCAAACATGCTCAATGGGTGACATTTCCGGTGAGTATGCTGGTCATGCAAGAACTGGGATGTTTTCAGCCTCCAGGAATTGTGTACAGATCCTTGCAACATGGGGCCGTGCATTACCATGCTGCAACATGAGGTGATGGTCGTGGATGAATGGCACAACAATGGGCCTCAGGATCACGGTATCTCTGTGCATTCACAATGCCATCAATAAAATACACCTGTGTTCGTCGTCCATAACATACGCCTGCCCATACCATAACCCCACCACCGCCATGGGCCACTCGATTCACAACATTGACATCAGAAAACCGCTCACCCACGCGACGCCACACACGCTGTCTGCCATCTGCCCTGAACAGTGAAAACCGGGATTCATCCGTGAAGAGAACACCTCTCCAACGTGCCAGACGCCATCGAATGTGAGCATCTGCCCACTCAAGTCGGTTACGAAGACGAACCGGAGTCAGGTCGAGACCCCGATGAGGACGACGAACATGCAGATGAGCTTCCCTGAGACGGTTTCTGACAGTTTGTGCAGAAATTCTTTGGTTATGCAAACCGATTGTTGCAGCAGCCGTCCGAGTGGCTGGTCTCAGACGATCTTGGAGGTGAACATGCTGGATGTGGAGGTCCTGGGCTGGTGTGGTTACACGTGGTCTGCGGTTGTGAGGCCGGTTGGATGTACTGCCAAAGTCTCTGAAACGCCTTTGGAGACGGCTTATGGTAGAGAAATGAACATTCAATTCACGGGCAACAGCTCTGGTGGACATTCCTGCTGTCAGCATGCCAATTGCACGCTCCCTCAAAATTGCGACATCTGTGGAAATGTGCTGTGTGATACAACTGAACATTTTTAGAGTGGCCTTTTATTGTGGCCAGCCTAAGGCACACCTGTGCAATAATCATGCTGTCTAATCAGCATCTTGATATGCCACACCTGTGAGGTGGGATGGATTATCTCGGCAAAGGAGAAGTGCTCACTATCACAGATTTTTTCAGATTTGTGAACAATATTTGAGAGAAATGGTTATTTTGTGTAAATAGACACTGTTTTAGATCTTTGAGTTCATCTCATGAAAAATGGGAGCAAAAACAAAAGTGTTGCATTATATTTTTGTTCAGTGTAGTTCCCAGCACTTAGAACATGGAACTAAGAGCAGATCGCGTTCACACCGGAATAAGTCCCTGAGGGACGTCACTTCTTCTTCTTCACGGCGTATACTGCCACCGGAAGTCCCCGGAGTTGGGGACTGTCTTCCGAGTGAATCGCCAGAACGCCGACACCTCCTCATCCCCACCGCTCCCACATTTTTTTTTGTGTTTCCATAAGTTATTCTCTCTCCGTTGGTGCGCGGGGCTAATGATAATAATGCTAATGCCAGAAAATACAATGGCGGCTTCACAAAACTTTTCCGAATTTTATGGGCCGTGGTTTGCAATTCGCCCAGCCAATCAGAAATTAGAACTTTTTTCTCCCCAGGAAAGTACCTGCTCTCTAGATTCTCTTTTTGGTGTGAACGCAAAATCCCAGGAACTATCGGAACTAAAAGGGAAAAGTACTCCGGTGTGAAAGTGCCTTTTGAAACACCTGAAATACCGCTCAAAGCACCCTGCCTACCTATCTGTGTCACTGAATGTCTAATGATGTCTTCCTCTACAGCGACCTGCTGAAATCAGACACTCTACTCAGCTGTCTCTACAGCAGCGACCAGGGCAAAGAAACGCCCAATCCAGCGAATCGCTACCAGTTTGATAAAGTCGGGTGAGGATGTGAAGTTATTAAAGGAAATTAGAAGATGTATGGAGAATCCTACCTTTTTGAATTTAAGAAAATAACTCAACATTTCCTTTCAGGATTGTTACCTTTGCTGATTATGTGGAGGAGCTGGGCCATCCCTACATGTGGGTTCAGAGTCTGGGAGGACTACATTTCCCTAAAGACTCCTCAGAGGTGTGTGTTGAAATGATCCCTGTTGTGCAGCAGTTTCTGTGTGTTACAGCCTCGTCATGTTCCTCTATGCTCATGTCTCTCCAGGGTGTGAGTGTGGGCAGTTCTCTGAGTGCCAGCCACATGGAGAACACCATGAAGCTGCTGAGGGGACGGCTGCAGGCTCGCTTGGCTTTGCACAAACAGTTTGCCTCTTTAGGTACAATTCATGTTAACCATCAAGGAACAAATAGTGCTGAAGAGGAGATATGACATTTTGACTGAGTTTATTTGTGCACCTGCCCTCAGAGCACAGCATCATCCCGGTCTCCAGTGAGTGTCAGCACCTCTTTCCTGCCAAGATCATCTCCCGTTTATCCCGCTGGACCACCATCACTCAGCAGGAGTACATGGTATACACACATCACCACATATGCATTGATATTTTAAATGACCGGTCACCTTGTCTTACTGTGATATTTCTCTTGGTCGGTAGGAGCTGCCATATACTCGCCATGTGTCTGATGCTGGGCTGGCAAAGGAGTCAGACCTGTACTTTATGTCTGTGGTGGAAAGAGGCACAGGTAACTTTAACACTAATGCTAGAATTGGCCATTTCAATAACTATATTTTTTATTTGTTTCTTTCTTATAACAATCCTGCCCTTATCTTTCTCCTCTCAGCTCGTCTCCAGGCCGCCTTGGTGCTGAGTCCCCGTTACCCAGAAATCTCCCCCCTGTTCTCCCTCTCCCTCAGCTGGAAGGGAGAGCGCACCGGACGCACAGATGACAACCTTCGAGTATGAGCATTTGTCAATATTGATCACTTAGGTTGTTCTCTGTTGTTGCGCCATCTCACTTTACGTCCAGATATTTCAGTCTCATCTTTGCTTTTTTCAGGCCATGGAGAGCGAGATCAATGTGTTCAAAAATGAACTACAGGGGCCCCGCCCGGGACACCAGCTCCTGACCAATCAGATTTCACGCCTCTGTGTCTGCCTGGATGTTTATTTGGAGACTGAAGGTCAAGATGACAGTGTGGAGGGACCACTAGAGTTTCCCAGAGAAAAGATGTGCCTGCGCACCGTCAGGTACACAGTCACAAGAAGCCCTCAGCTCACAAAATGTATCTGTATGTGAATAAACTATCGCTGACATGTCACTCTCTTCCTCAGGGGTCCAAATCGTCTGAAGCCGTTCAAGTACAACCACCCTCAGGGCTTCTTCAGTCACCGCTAGATTTGTCCATATGATTCTCAGTGCTGTACTTTACAAATGTAACTCCTGTATGCTTACCTTTTTGTGGCTCCAGAAAGTATACATTTTAAAAGTCATTTTACATGTTTGGAAATAAAAGCTGCGTTATTTTCTTGAATGATTGTGTGTCTGGTCTGTTTAAAGCAGTGCTTTGCTGTGTAATCTAAATTCTCTTTTCCATCCCTCTTCCTGCCTCTCCTACTCACCTCTCCGTGCGGCTCTATTTATAGGCGACGTCTGCACTCCGATTATTATGCCGTTGTGCTTCCTTGCCACAGCGAGCTGCATCATTTCCCCAGAGAGTTAAATCCAAGGAATATGATATTTGGTATACTTTGCAGTCAGCAAAGTATACATTTATAATCCTGCATTATTTAACTGAGAAAAAACAGGTTATTCTGGATACTGGAGCCATTTCAATCAAGGATTACTCACATGTTGTGATTAGCTAGCAGCAGTCTAGAGGAGCTAAAATCCAGACAGTAATCCCTCAGATATATGGGTGGATGTAGAAGAAGACAAAGCTGCTGTTTTCATTCATGAGCATCTTCCATGGTGTAGAAGGTGGTGCAATCTGGTACTCCTCCTTATATGGGAACCATGGGAACAAAAGAAATAAACGATGTTGGCTCATGTACTTCTATTAAGGGACACATTGTTGCATGGGAACATTTCCATTTCAATATTTAAGGGTGAAATAACTCTTATATTTGGATATACTCAAAATGATTAGTGTGTCATTACGTGATGCAAACACTAAAGCCCTGCCAGGTTGAACAAATCTTCCTGAGTTAGCCGTGTGACCAATGCCAATAAATGTATCTATAAAAAAAGATGGGTGGGTTTTTTAACCTGCTGCTCTACTCATCCTAATGGATAGGACAACAGACAATATCAACATTTAAAATCCATGAATAGCTCAAATACTACTTTAATGCATAACCGGATAACGACAAATGTTGTATTGTTTTCAAATTCAAAAAGGCCTGGTCCTTATTAATCTTAACCGTACTCGTGATATTAAAGATATTGACTTGTGTTTATGGTCATTTTGAACCACAGCTCTCTTTGCAGTGAGGAGGCAGGAGTGGAAGTAAGAGGCTAAATTGAATGTGTTTCGTGCAAGCAAGCATCGCCGCTCCTGATCTATACATGAGCGTGGTCTATGGGATGTGAGGAAGGGTGTGGTGTCTGCTTTGGTGGGGTACAGCTCCCCCTCTCATTGTCCGCAATGCAGTGCAGTCACTGGCAGCATTTACCCTTTAAAGCCTCACACCTTGATGAGTCTTGACATTTCTCCTTCACGAATCCTCACTCTGTTTTGCATGCAATGTAAAGACAATCTCCCAAACGCCTTCTGTGTTTGATATCATTCTTTATTTATCTGTTTCATATTGCATATTCTCAGCAGTTCATAAATAACACATAGTCATCATTGTCCTAGCATTGCAGACCAGAGAAGTGAGACGCTGCAGTTCACCTGTCAGGAGAAGCAGCAGCAGCAAGGTGAACAACAAGCATAATTTCAAGTTTTTCTTACTGAAGTATGTGTAAATATAATATAGACATTTGTATCTCTTTAAATATACTTGTTTATATATATATAATATCTGTCACAATCTCTCACTTGATTTTTTTTTGACATCTCAGCAAGTTCCCCTCAGCGGGATTCATTTTAAATGCACTTGTTATGTAGTTGTCACATTCAGATAAAGAGCTTAGAGCATTCACTACAGTCATACATCAGAAGCTCGGGGGGGGGGGGTAATGGCCATACTCAGGGTGCTGGGGGTTATTTGCTACAGAACTCACTATTGCTTATATCATAACCTGCTTTACTTTGGACATTAAGGCGTCCATCTGAACAGCTGGGAGCATCAAGCTTCTTACTCCTGCTCTTTACCCTGCCTTCCTTCACTTCTCATAGTTCTTTGGCATCTCCACTTCCTCCTCCCTTTGTGCCTTCAATTACAGCTTATCAGTTTTACTTCTTCACTTTCTCCTCCTTGTCCTTTGCCTCGGTGCCAGAGGATTTCTCCTGCTTCCCTTCATCCTTCACTTCCTTGCTCTCATCTTTACCAGCCTCCTTTTTAGCCTCGGGCTTCTTCTCGTCCTTCTTGCTGTCGGTTTTCTCGGGTTCGGCTTTAGGTGCAGGCTTTGTCTCGGGCTCGGTCTTCTCAGATTTAGGAGCAGCGGGTTTCTCCTCCTTGGTGGGGGGAGCGCTCTCTTTAGGCTCAGACTTGGGCTTGTCCTCTGAGGGCTTGCTGGCAGCTGCAGGTTTTGAAGCATCCTCTGCCTTGCTCTCTTTCTTAGCATCAGGTTTATCGGCCTTCTCTGGCTCTTTCTCCTTGGCCTCTTCCTTCTTCTCTTCCTTCTCGGGCTCTTTCTCCTTGGCCTCTTCCTTCTTCTCTTCCTTCTCGGGCTCTTTCTCCTTGGGCTCTTCCTTCTTCTCTTCCTTCTCGGGCTCTTTCTCCTTGGGCTCTTGCTTCTTCTCTTCCTTCTTCTCTTCCTTCTCGGGCTCTTTCTCCTTGGGCTCTTGCTTCTTCTCTTCCTTCTTCTCTTCCTTCTCGGGCTCTTTCTCCTTGGGCTCTTGCTTCTTCTCTTCCTTCACGGGCTCTTCTTTCTCCTTCTTTTCCTCCTTGACAGGCTGAGGCTTCTCCTCTTTCTTCCCCTCTTCTGGGGTTTCTTTAGTGGCGGCGGGCTCGGCCTTCTCTTTTTCTGGGGACTTCAGTTCAGGGGTTGAGGGACGAGGAGACTTGGATTCAGGGGTTGAGGGACGAGGAGACTTGGATTCAGGGGTTGAGGGACGAGGAGACTTGGATTCAGGGGATTTGGACTCAGGTGACTTTGACTCTGCTCCTGCGGGGGATTTCCCTGCAGGGGACTTAGCCGGAGATTTGGGCATGGGGGATTTGGGGGCTGGTGATTTGGATACTGGTGATTTAGGCTGAGGAGATCCCTTCTTTTCTGGAGATGTTGACTTATCTTCTTCCTCATCTGCCTCGTCTTCCTCTCCCTTCCCTTCTTCTTCCTTATCTTCCTCCTTGTCTTCTTCTCCCTCTCCTTCCTCGTCCTTATCTTCTCCCTCTCCTTCTTCCTCATCTTCTTTGGTTTCCTCGTCTTTTTCTTCCTCTTCTCCCTCCTCTTCATCCTCATCTGCCTCCTCTGTGACCTCTGTCACCTGGGTCTCATCGGTCTGCTCCTCCACGATGACTGTATCTGAGATTTCCTCTGTTTTCATCTTCAAGTGGGAAGACATTCTGCTCTCGAGGTAAGAGTAGGGACTTGCTCCTGAAACAAAGCGATTCTCCTCTCCCTCCAGTAACTTCCTGTTTAAAAGACAACAACACGTAGTCAGGGAAAAGGTAAATAACTAAAGAATACATTTAATTATGTGTGGTTTGAAATCGTGACCAACCTATAAGCAGCAATCTCAATATCTAGAGCCATCTTCACATTCAGCAGCTCCTGGTAGTCCTTCAGCTGGCTGGCCATCTCCCATTTAGTGGTTTTCAGCTCATTGTCCAGGTGATTAATGGTTTCCTGCAAAAAGAAAACAAATCAAATATGATGCAGATGTTATAAAAGGAAATGTGCAATGCATGTGTGTTTCCCTTTTTGGGGATAAATGAGATGTGTGTGTGGATGTCATGCCTGTAGGGAGTTGAGGTCATCGTGGTGTCTGTCTTCACACTCCATACGCTGCCTCTCCAGGGAGTCCTTGGTTCCCCGAAGAGTCTCCAGCTCGATGGTGCGGCTCTGGAGCTGACGGCGGTACTCTCCAATCTCTTCCTGGCTTCCACGAATTGCATCATGGTTGGTGCGAGCAGCGTCAGACAGACGGTTCATGCGCACTGCAGAGATTGAACACTATTCAGAAATCACATTTGCTGTGTCCTTCCATTGGTGCAAAAACAGTATAAAGTGATCTGCTGGAGTTTAGAGAGATTCTGAATTATTCATAGTTTTGTCTTTTTTTGTTAATCTTGGTCCTGAGACATTTGACCCGTCCTCAGGGAGTTTCTACTGAGTAACCTTGGCAGTTTCCATCTGTCAGTCAGTAGTCTGACTCAGCTCCCTCCCTCCTCCAAGCATGAAAGAACCAAAGTGCTGCAGTCAGCCGGACCTCACAGGGAAGGTCATTCTGTGTACACCTTTCACTTGTTCTATCACGTCAGCATGTAGATGTGCAGCAAGGGTGGATCTATAAATCATTCTGTGACATGCAGTTCAGAGAAAACTTCCATGGCCTGTAAAGCTGTCGGCTGTCTATTTGCACAGAAGTGCTGTGTGGACCTGATGCTGCATTTCCTTGCATGTGTCTTCATCTATCATCTCTCCATCATATCTAAAGACTAGCTTACTTCCATGTCTTTGGAGAGCTCCAGTCACGACATCATAAAGGATGACTAGAGTGACGGAGCAGTATTATTCGTGTTCTCCTACCACAAACAGTGACCTTGAAGTGGCTATTCTATTTGTAGAGGTTCAGGGTGAGAGAAACACACAGTGCAGATTGGGGGAACAACAGCACACCCACTGTTACCCACTGTGAGAGAGCAAATTAATCATAGTCTCCTCTCTTTGTGCCATCTCTCCCCTGCAGTGCCTGCCTTAAGTAAAAATCACTCTGCCGCAGCGATGCACCCATAGAGGATAACCATTCAAACTGCAAGTCATATTATTACCGGGGTTACATGTCTGCATTTTATATTCATGATATCTGACTTTATTCTCTTATTAAACCTCTCCATTTAGTAGAAAATGGATTTGCAATCTGGGAATTTGGTTTGGTCTAACGGTTATCAAGGCAGGACCCGTTTGCTTCATAGTTTTATTGTTGATATGTTAATATTTTAAAACAAATAGTAATCCTTGCAAACCTGATGTATGCACTATACTGCAAGCTCCTGAAAAGAGAAAAACACTATGATTCGCATTTAAAGCTCACGTAATAGTTTTCTCTTCTTTAACTAAACTACAACTTTTTTTGACTTTCCCTTTTCACTCTACTCACCTTTAAACCATTCTTCGGCCTGTGTTGAGTTCTTGGATGCATGGACGTCCAGCTGCGCGCGGATCTCTCGCAGTGCGCCGGTCACGTCACTCTTCATCGTGTCCCGCATGTCAAAGCTCACCTGCGCACCGTGAATCTGCTCGAGAAGCTCCGCCACTTCTTCCTCGTGGTTCTTTTTCAGGAAAACGCCCTCCTCCTCCAGGGCGCGAAGCTTCTTGTCAAGCTCCGTACGCGTCAAGCGGCACTCTTCCGCATACTTTTTCATGGTGCGTGCGGCAGCATCCATCTCCTCCCGGTTTCGCGCCTCTTCCTCGAGCCGGGCCTGCAGGTGCTGGATGTCTTCATCCAGGTGGTCGTGCTCCAGGGCAGCGCGAGCTTTCTCCCCCGTCAACTGCTGCAGGAGACCCCTAAGGTCGCCCAGCTCTCGCTCGTAGTGCTCTCCAACCGAGCTGCGCCCGGCCTGGTTCTGCCGCAGAGCTTCGGCTTCTGCCTCCAAGTTGCGGTTGTGCATTTCCAGGTTGCGCACCTTGTCGATGTAGCCGGCGAACCTGTCATTGAGAGTCTGCAGGATCTCCTTCTCGTTCCTGCGAGGCATGTCTCCGCCGAAGTTGTCCTGGTTGTCTGCGGAGGGCGGCTGGCTGTAGGTGAGGCGGCGGCGCTGGGAGTGGAAGCCGCTGGAGGACCCTGAGGAGGGCCGAGCCTTGCGGTACGAGGACGGGCCGTAGAGGTGGTGCTCTGCTGTGAAACTCATCTTGGCTGGATGAGATGTGACTGCAGAGGAGCGAGAGCGCTGCGCTTTTATAGGAGGGAGGGGAAACTTTCAAGTCAGCACCAGGACACACACTCTGTTTAAAGAGATATCTGTTCCCCAGAAAAGTATGGCTGCGCAGGAAAATATTCACCCGCATCAGTGTAGCACCTTGTTGATGAGTTTTATTATTTAAGGTGTTAACGAGGTGTAATTTATCAAAGCAATACATCTAAATACTGATTTAAAGGGAAATAAAATGTGTTCAAGCTTCTCTCATTATTGTACACCCTAAATCTTGAGTGCGTAGAACTATATGGGGGGGGGGGGGGGGGGGGAGTGAAGCATTTGTGGTAAATATTAACTAATATATTTGGATTTAGGTGATTTTTATATCTATATTCAAGTCTACTTTTTTATACATTTTAATACATTTATATTCCTGGGCTGAAGTATGTGTGAACTGATACAGTGTGAGTGTGCAGTGTGTTCTGCAGCTCCAGCTGTAGTGCTGCAGTGTGAGTTTGCAGATCCACGCCACCCCCCTGGGACTGCTGGGCCATTGACAGAATCTCTTTTTTCTTTTCCCCTCCTTAACACACACACACACACACACACACACACACACACACACACACACACACAGGTTTATTCCCCCCTTTAGTTTAAATATTACTTTTGTTGCCGCTTCTTTCTGTTTCTAAAAATGAAATCATCTCCAGTTGGGCAGATGTGTTTGCAGATCAAACATGGCATGCCTTGTATAAGAATCCAAGCATTGTAGTTCATGCACACCACACACTGAGCTACAGTGATACAGCACTAACACACACACACACACACACACACACACACACACACACACACACACACACACACACACTTTGCTGAAGGGATGTCTGCTCTCAGAAAAGGACCAGTTCTGAGGAACACGTATTGATTACTCAAACTGAGGGTGAGTGAGTTTAGACTGCATGCATTTAAGAAGCAGGGATAACTGTGAGCGTTTCCCTTGAGATGTATGTTTATTAATAGACGGTTCAGCACACACTAATTGCTCTGTATCAGCATTTTCTTCATCCCGGAACATGTGTGTTTGTCAGCCCAATGACACCCAGGGGACTGTGTGACACAAAAGGCGTGTTCTCCAGCAACCTTGTCTGCCTAAGGTCCTGTAATCTTATCAAAGTTGAACACCAGTTGATCAGCCTTTTTCTTAAACGTATTCAAATGCGTTATATAAAACGTGTGGTTTTCTTATTTGTGAAACACACAGTCAGAGTGTTTTGCATAAAATGTCACATGTTTACGGTGGCTGAGGGTCATGCAGGACAGAAATAACATGCAGCCCCTCCCTAGCTTCATGTATTAAAGATGAGGATAATGGAACAGAGTAGGCAGAATTCAGTTGTGGTGTTATAAGGATCTCTTCTCCACGATGGCTCATGTTGCCCCTTATTCAGTATTATTTAACTGTTAGCAGCTAAATCCTACATTTTTTGTAATCATTCTGTGTTAGAACATTTCGGCTTTAATTGGATGTTTTAGTATCAGTGATGGTCAGTGGTATAACTCATTATAATGACCAAGGTGTTTGGGCGCTGTTAAATCCAGCACAACAGGCAGATTTTGGCTTCCTCTCAAATGAAACACAATCTGCACTTCACTGCTGCCAGGGGTGGATTTGTCGCAGTTACATTCTTTGTCAAACCTTTCTTGTGAAAGTTTGAATTCCTGCCATGTGAATGACATTGTCAGAGGGACAGCATCCAATGAGATGGGAGGCTTCAGCCATTTGATGACCTTGCACTTTAATGGATGGAAAGAAATGGAAAAAGGCCACGAGAGAAGTGAAACATAGGAGGACAAATAGTGTCAAATCAGACATAAAGTCATCTTTTGTGTTTGTGTGTGCATGCCTGTGCATCTGCAAGTCTTTGAGTGTGAAGCAGTGGATGTTTTTCCATGATGGGTTTTCTGTGATTTGAGACAATGAAAGAAGGGAATAGCTGGAAGATTGTAATGAAGCTATGGAGGTTGCAGACAACATGCAGACAACAAGACGATGCACTGATGGAGGGATGATAGATTGGTGAGGGGAGTGGAAATGGGTGAGAAAAGAGGGAGTCACCTTGGTAAGGACAACTAGAAAAATGGCCATCCTGGCAGGCTCAAGGATGACACAGCACCAATACAATTACGGCCTTGGCTTATGTTCACTTGCTTTAAACCTGAATACTCTCCTGAATATATAAAAGATGTGCAATCATGTCTATATCTGTTTGCTTATTTTGTTGATTATAGAGCTAATAAATACACATAAACAGCAGAAACACTTCAGGTTGATGGCTGTAAAAAAACAAATCCTAAAATTGAAGTTTCTAGAACACAAGTGTTGTTGGCGCTGCAGCAGCACCACCTGCTGGACAGTTAGCAGACTGCAGGTGTAGTTTCCTGCTTTGTCCACAGTGGGCAGCACAGCCCCAATGTTAAAAACAACCTCACTAATGTTTACTTCCTGTTTCAGCTCCCTTTCCACAAACGAGGGAAAGTTTAAACAAAACACGTCTAACTTTTACACAAAACAGCGATGTAATGTCTATTAAAACGTTTCAACCTCTTCCTTTGTTAAAGATATGGGTCCAGGAAAACAACGAGTTAGTAAACAAATGGAAGGTAG
The DNA here is from genome assembly GCF_902827115.2 of Pseudochaenichthys georgianus. Taxonomy (NCBI): domain Eukaryota; kingdom Metazoa; phylum Chordata; class Actinopteri; order Perciformes; family Channichthyidae; genus Pseudochaenichthys; species Pseudochaenichthys georgianus. The sequence goes on along the minus strand of NC_047511.1, from coordinate 36,863,666 downwards.
GAAGTTTAAGTGTCTCGTCTCAACGCTAGCATCAACAACTCTGTTATATACTGTAACCTTAATTTAGCGTTATATTATTATTATATACTCTCTATGCTTGAGAATAGAATAAAGAGCATTAAAACCGTATTTTAGTTTTACTAACATTAAACGTAAAGATATGATATGATAGTTGAAATATGAAAGTTTCATTGCATGTGTTATGTATTGATGATTAAAACCAGAGGCACAATAAGGATTTTAGTCGATTAATGTAGTAAATATGGCAGTACAATAATAATGTCCCGCATTTAAAATTGAACTCTAAGTCTGTAGTATTGACAGAAAAATATACTAATTAGTCATTATCCAGAATGGCTTTTCGTTAATTTTATATTGCTATTTTAATGCTTTACATAATATTATTATAATTACATAATGTTAACATCTTACAAGGTAATTGTATTGCTGTAGCTGGATGAGTTGAAGACCGATGCAAATACTGTTGGGTTTTGTAATAATTATAAACTGATAATGTGTTTTGTATAGAGTCTTTTTGGAGCGATCATTTAAAACTAGACCTAATATATGTTGTGATACATTCCCTTAAATATGCCCATATTAATGTGTAGTACAGTAGCAATCTACAGTAGCATAACATCGTAATACTCTCAGTATGATAGTAAAGTTACAACGTTTTCTTTCAATGTATTATTTCAGCAGCAAGTAGGAGGAGGAGATACCCTCGGACGAGACCAGAGCCAGACCCATCTGAGATGCTGTTCCTCTGAGTTTCACAAACTTTTAAGGAAAATCCAAGGTGATCCAAGTCCTTCATTATGGTGACATGCATGTTTGAATGTATCTAAAATCCATTGTAGGGTAGTGGGAATCACCACCTCTTAGGTCAGAAACCCATCTGGGTCTCATTTGTTGGTGCAGAGAGCTCAGCTGTTACCTTTTAAGCTTCCTCTGTCTCACTCTTTGTATGTCCCTGTGTCCCCTCCTGCAGGTATCCCTCCTCTTGCAGATCACACACAGTTGGAGCTGACAGTGGTGTACAATGCTTGTGTTTGCTTCACTGCTCAGTCTCAGTTCTCAGAAGCTGAGCTGCTCCTCAAACAATCCACAGAGAGAGGTAGGTTCAACTGTTAAATGACAAAACGAGACATGAAGACGAAACTGGAACTCGTGCCATACACAAGGGCCATTCAGTTGTATTATTGTTTTGAAAAATAGCTCAGCTCTGACTTTTAACGTCTGTACCCAGACGTTTGTTGTTCAAATGTGGTGGATCTGTCCATAATGCCATTTGTAGATTTCCTCAAGGAGTTTTATCCTTTTGTTAACTGAGATATTGTAATGCACCTGATTTGGTAAAACATCATGTTTACTGGACCTGGTGTTTTTATTGAAACATTTAAAACTTTTATTTTATCAAAAGTTGCCTGCTATTGTTTTTCGCAGTTCTACAAGTACACAGTTCTTCTACAGAAGATGACCCTGCTGCCTCGGACCCTCATTTGTTTTGGAGAACAGTTCTTAAATCAGTGGGAAACACCGCTTTGGCTCCCTGTGTACTGCGCCTTCTCTGTCTGCAGTGGGCAATATGGCTGTCTACCTGCCAGCTGAAAACTATACAGGAATTTCAGGTAAGATCCTGTTCTTAGGCGGGGTTCCTCCTCACATGTTTATTGTGGTTAAAGGGACTCTGCTTAACCTCCCTTCAGTACAGTACAGGATAGTGTAGACCAGTGGTTCTCAACTGGTCAGGCCTCGGGACCCACTTTTTCCTTTGTCAATAAATCGCGACCCGAAATTTGAACAACTGAAATCTATTCAACAAAAAATCTTGCTGTAATATATACGTTTTTCAGCATACAAGATTAATGAAAGTGAAGTACAGTACATATAACCCTTCACAGAACTAAAGTATGCTTTTAAATAAGGTTTAATGAGATTATGGAATCAAAGCTGAACTGTATAACATAAAAAGGCACACATGCTGAAAACCCAACCCCAGGAATTTTTTTGAAATACTAACATAAACTACGCATTCTGGTACAATCTTGATTCTGATTGGCCAGAAGACACGAAAAAACATCAGCAAAGATGTTTTATTGAGAAAATGATCACTACATGACAGAAGTTTTCAAAACCGTTTATGGTCTCCGGTACTTCCAGTCCAACGCCTACTGCACGCACAGTGTTAGAAAATCAGGCCTTCAAAATAAAAGTTTGACTTTTTTCCAAAAATATTGTAATTGTAATTATAATTTGTTTTTTCTTCACTCACACATCTGCGACCCACCAGTTAAGAACCACTGGTGTAGACCAAACCACTCCACCAACGTCCTCATAAAACAACACCTCCAAGTAATTTCCAAGTCAACCCCACCATGTTTTAATAGGTTTACTCGACCATGATAGCAAACCAATCAGCTTTTTCAATTCACTCCTGAAATGATACTCGTGAATATTCCGATAATGTAAATTCTCCAAGATCAACTTATTGTGAGTGTTTTTTATTGTGATATGCCATACCACGCGCCACAACCCAACTATGTACACACACACAAAAACAGACACAGAAATCAAGTATATGATATATATATTTCCTGGCTTGCTTACGTGTCCAGTCCCAACTTTGTGGCATCCAGTTAAACTATACTGTATTTTTCCTGTTATTCAGAATGAGTTGATGTCTGTGTTTGAAAGACTGTCTACTGAAGTTTGGGATAAGGGGAGGAAGTCCTCTGACGATCCTCTACTGGTGATGGACCCAAGGAAGCTGGTTGAATTATTGCAGATCTGCACTTACATTGCCCAAGGTCAGCAACATTCTTATTTTTAGTTAATGCATATTTGAAGAGAAGATACAATTGGCTAAATATTGTGTGAAGCATATGGTAATACTTTTGCATGGAGGCCAATGAAAGACAACATGATTATAATTCAGTCGTAGTATAGGGAAGATCTGTCTCTTTCTCTTGGAGGAATTGAGTGACTAATCATATGTTTTGCTGTCCTCTGTATGTCTTAAGGTGCAGAAAGCTTGAGTGAAGGTCAGAGTTCAGAAGCGCTGTCTGCTCTCCACACAGCTTCCTCTCTGCCTGCTCCCAGGACTCTAATAGCATACACACACCTCCTCTCAGGATCCTGCCTCGCCCATATGGTACACAGCAAACGTTGACTACTCAAACAGTACTAAAAAAAAAAAATGAGCATATATTTGACAGTTTTTAGATGTGCATGCAGTGAGAGTGTGTGTGTTTGCATTTGTCTGCAGGGCCGCCCTCAGATGGCCTTGCAGTGTTACAGGAAAGCCCTGGAAACAGATCGCCGGTGTGTGTGTGCTCTGTACCGGAGCATGCTCATTTACAGACAGCTTGGCAACACACAGGCTGAGATACAAGCTCTGCGTTTGCTGCACTCAGTGAGTAGCACACATCATCAGTACATACAGGGAAAGCAACAAAGAAATAAGTGTCAAATGCCTGTGAAATAACAAGTCTAAGTGTTTGCCTTGTAGTTGTAGAGACACTAGTGTTGTTAAAAACATAGTATCTGCCTAGTTAACTAAATGTACTTTGGCTCACTGACATATATTCATGTAAATGTAGGCCTGCATAGTGAAACATGAAGCCTCTCTTGTCCCACAGACTCTGATGTTGCCCTCCGCCACAGAGCCCCCTCTGGCCGGTACCCCTCTCCTCTCCCCGTCCTTACTGCTGCGCAGCCAATCCCTGAGCAGCATGCTCTCAGTCCCCTCTGCTCTCTCTATCCTTCACAATCTGGCCCTGAAGTGTGTGCTCCATGGGAGGTATGAAGACAGGCGCTGTCTTTTGTTGGCATCTTACTCAAAAACAGAAAGATGAAGATGAGAGCAGTGCACATTATGATTTTTGATATGGGTGTTTTTTCCACAGGGTGTCAGAGGGTGTTGAATATTATTTAGATCTGCTGGCTGCTCTTCAATCAGAAGATCAACATGGAGTAAGTATGAACGACACATAGCATACTTGTTGAGCAGTACACAGAATTTGATTCTATTTGTGGGGGCACCGCACCGCACCCCCGGCAAGAAAAGCCAAAGGCCCCTTAACCTATTCGGGTGGTCCACGCATCCACCCCCCCTCAAATAAGATAATACATGCGAGTTCATGGCTACTGTAGACAACGTTCTTGTTGCTCTGTGTTGCGTTGTTAATGAGTGAGACACACCGGGGTTGAGGATCTGTTTGTTCTCCCAAAAATACAATTGACTATTTAGGCATTTAGCAGACGCCTTATTCCAAAGCGACTTACAATGAACAATTACAGGGACTTTCTCCCTGGAGTAACCGAGGGCTAAGTGCCTTAGTCAAGGGCAAGTGGTGTTCCAGGCAGCCCACCTCACTATCCAGGGGTTCCCAACCTTTATTGTGCCAAGGACCGGCAGATACATGAAAAAAAAAAGCGGACCGGTTGTCAATTTTAACTGATTTTAATATTTACTCACCACCAGCAGGTAGCATCAGAGGCTAATTGTATGTAACAGCCTGAAAAAATACTAGAACAATATGCATCCAAAACATATTAACAACTTTAAAAAAGAACCAGTGAAACCAAAAAACCGACGTTATTCAGTTTTTAAACCAAAACGGGAAAACAGATAAATCAACGTTTTGGTGTTGTTTGTATGATTTACGGATAATCCAGTGATGGGAAAACGAGGAGAAGGCGCATTTATGAAGGAGGTGTGTGTGTGTGTGTGTGTGTGTGTGTGTGTGTGTGTGTGTGTGTGTGTGTGTGTGTGTGTGTGTGTGTGTGTGTGTGTGTGTGTGTGTGTGTGTGTGTGTGTGTGTGTGTGTGTGTGTGTGTGTGTGTGTGTGTGTGTGTGTGTGTGTGTGTGTGTGTGTGTGTGTGTGTGTGTGTGTGTGTGTAGATATTATGATAGTGACGTTCGTTCCGGTGCACGTCCGACAGCATTTAGCACTACATCGAGATTAAGATTAAACTAATTTATTTTGGGAACACCCGCATATAGGCTACCTATGGAGTTAGCCAGATGTGTGTAAATTACTGTTCATGGTCATTTGAAAACAAATGCCGGTGTTGGACAGACACAAACACTGAGCTGAGCAGACGCCATACACACACACACACACACACACACACACACACGCACGCACGCGCACATATCATGCGCCTTGGTGACAGGACATCTCCTTCATAAAACTAATAAAAAGGGGAGTAATCGGGCAGTTCGATGTGTGTAGAGGTGTGTGTAGAGGTGTGTGTGGTTAACACGTAGCAGCCTGCAGTCACTCGCTGTTCTGAAGAAGGTAAACACAGCGGAGGCGGTGCGTAAAAAGGCACAGCTCTCGGCGCGCTGGTGCTGCACTTCTCAGAAGCGGAGTATACGTCCCGCTGCCTCCTGATGCTGCAGCCATTTCATGAAGGAGGTTTTCCTTCTATAAAACAGCTGTGGCAGCAGATAGCGTGAGAGTCCCGGACATGAATTCAGAGATCAAGGCAGACTGGTTTACTCTCCTGTTTTGCCAATCCGGTACTTAAACAAATAGCTCTACACCCCTGGCCGACATGTTCTTAAAATGAAGTCCGAGTTTGAAATATATCTCAAATAATGTATGCACTGCCATTTCCCCACATAAACATAACAGTCTGCAATTAAACGATTGTCTCCTGTGCGCTCCTCTTCCTAGTTGGCACACCGGTAACTTTCTCGTGCGCACGAGAGGCTGAGACCCTGAGCCGCCGAATCCCTCGGAACATCATAAAAGCCATTTTCAATGGTTTTCTGGTGAAAGATTAACTAGGCTACTGGATGAAATAATATGACTGGTATAGGTGCGAACATTAAACACTTTTTGAAAAAAATATTATGATAAAATATTTGTAGGCCTATATATTTATAATTCTGCAAATATTACGATGAACTCACAGCTATTTCGCGGCCCGGCAGTAACACCTCCGCGGCCCGGTACCAGTCCGCGGACCGGGGTTTGGGAACCCCTGCATTAGACCACCAAAAAAAAAAAAAAAAAAGGATAATAATAATAATTTTTTTTTTATGAGATCCATTTGTGGCGGACGATATTTAATTGTGGCGGCCCGCCACAATTAAATCAATGTATGGGAAACACTAGCAGTAGATATATTTAAAAAAGCACAGAGCACATTACCTATATACTTTCCTATCTCATTAATACCCATCTGTTGGCTGTATGTCTCTTCCTCAGATGCATGCTGGAAGCCCTCCCCTCCCCAGGTTGCCTGAGCTCTACCTGCAGGCCGGCGCTGCCTTGCTCATGGCCCAACGCCCCGCTGATTGTGTTGCGCTGTGCGATGAAGTCATCACTACAACACTGGAGCTGCTGCCTGAGAGAGTGGTGTTGGAAGAGCCGGATGAGGAGTGTGAGGCTGGGAGCAGGGCTCTGAGCGGGGGGGGTGAAGATAGGGTGGGAATGCTGCTCTGGACGGCAGCTGCCTACCTCCTCCAAGGTCACTGCGACACTCACCTGAAGGATTGGAAACAAGCTGTGACTCACTACGCAAGGCCCGTACAATTGCCTTTATTTCTGCCTATAGTTTTCGAGATTAAAAACATAAATGTAAGATTGTAAATCATTGCAAGGCAAGTTTATTTGTATTGCACCTTTCAACACAAGGCAATCAAACTGCTTTACAAAAATGAAAAACATTAAGAGCATTAAGAAATAGTGCAGCGGAAACACATTCTCATTCAAAAGCAAAGAGAATAAAATAAACGTAAAACAAGCTAATATAGAATTACACAGGAATATGTGAATAAAAGTTACAGTGCAGTCTAAGATATGAATAGTTCAGTTAAAAGCAGCGGCAAAAAGAAAAGTCTTCAGCCTGGATTTAAAACTAGTAAGAGTTGCAGCGGACCTGCAGGTTTCTGATAGTTTGTTCCAGATATTTGGATAACTGAACACGGCTTCTCCATGTTTAGTTCTGACTCTGGGGACAGAAAGCTGACCCGTCCCAGGACACCTGAGAGTTTTTAATGTAGCAGGAGATCAGAGATGTATTACTGATGTGAAATGTACTCTGCATTTACAGGTGTTTCAACCTGTTGGTGAAGGTGCGCTTCAAGAAAAGAGGTGAGAATGATTTGTGTTATTTTTTGACAGTTTGGAGAGTAATTGCCTTGCTTTCACACCTTACTGCTATGACTGCATTTAATTCTGTCGCTTTGTTGTTCAATTATAGGCTTCAAACCGCAGATTCCCAGTGCAGATATGGTTGGAAAGCAGGGAACAGACCTGTGTATCCTCCAGAGGTTGAAGGGGCTTTCACTGGCGGGTAGAGGCATCAGCTTCACCCAAACAGACCAACTGAGAGAGGCACTGAGGGACCTACAGCTCAGCCTGCAGGCATTCCCAGGTACACTTACCGCAGCTGTAACTTAATGATATAGACCGCAGAGCTTGGAGCTATGTTGGACACAAGATGTATGCCTTTGCACGGGTGAAAGGCAATTCAAGGTCAGCCATACGATTCAAACTGTATTTGTCTGTAAGATATCTAAACAACATGATCATTTATTGTAGTAGTCCCACTTTTTACATAAGAACACCAAGAAAACAGAACTCTATTTTTGTGTTGGATTGTGTTGAGGATGAGGACAGAAGTCAATTCATGGTGCTAGACAAAAAACATCAAAAGCATCCAGTAATGAGTGCAAAAGACACACATTATAAAATGACATTCAAATACAATTATAACAGTTATTGAAGCGGCAAGAGATTAGAAATAAGAGAATAGATATTAAAAACAGGCTATACATGAGCCTTAATCTGTTCACCTGCTCTACCAAAGCTACCTACCTCTTCTTTTTTTTTTTTTTTAAATGAACGATCAGTTTCTTGATTTTTTTTAATTGAGATTTAAGTTGTTTTCTGAGCACCACTCTACCTGGGTGGTGGTCCAATATACCTTATTAGGGTTACCCTACTACTACTCAAGCCCAGGGTGCTAAATCTGTTTCAAGGGGATTTTACTGCCGATTTTATCCCATATTGTATTCCTATTTATTCCATTACATTGCAATGTAAATACTGTTATATATTTTACTATCTTTTTTATTATTTTAAATATTTTTCTAGTTCTCTACCTGTGTTTTTAATTCTTGTTTTACTTATGTATGCACCACGACACCAAGTCAAATTCCTCGTACGTGTAAACCTACCTGGTAATAAACCTGTTTCTGTTTCTGATTCTGATTCTGATGCTAAAATCAACGAACAGCATTCTGATTGAGTATTGTTTTTTCCCAGATGTTTGAAGTCGGAGTAGAGGGCAATACAATCACAGTTCTGCATTTGGTCTGTGTGGTCTTTTACTATAAACTCTAATGTGTGTCTGATGTGCTGCCTCAGAGTGTGCCACTGCAGGCCTCTGGTGTGGAGAGGTGCTGTGGAGGCTGGGCAGGAGACGGGAGGCAGCGGCTTGTTGGGAAAACACTTGGAGCTTCACCCCACAGTCCTCAGAAGAGTAAGACACTGTCATATTATATATTGCACACTTACTGTAAAGATGGGGTAGGTCATTTTGGAGAAACCAGCTCGAGTGCGCTAGAATTTGAAAGTATGCAGCCGAAAAAAATCAGGCTTCCTTACAGAGCCCCTCCTCCAACACACACGAACGCACACATGACCAATCAGGGCACGAGATAAGTTTGTGCACAGATGGAAGGCTGACAGGCAGGTAGGCCATCCAGTTACTTTAGCCGGGCCGGCTCAGATGATTGGTCGTGCTTTTTACAGCAGTACGGCTTCCACTGATGACTTTTTTTAATGGATTTATTGACAAAGCACTTAAGATATTCATTGCTATCGGGATGTTAAGAGCATTCCATGGAATATAACAAAAAGGGTTTCTGAAATAAATTACATACCCCACCTTTAATTTAAACAATATCCTACTTTTACATTTTCTTAGCTTTAATCTGGCCCTTTTATAGTGTTTATTTGATAGATAGTCTACAGATTTGTATCTTTCACTGTCGTCATTTATATATTTTACTTTTTAGTTCTGTTTTATTTTCTATTTTAAGATGTTTATATGTTTTGTTTATTTATTTTCTACTTAATATGTGCAATGCCTTGTTTTTAACATGCTGTTGTGATGAAAACATTTCCCAAATTAGGATCAATAAAGTAAATCTTATCATCTCTTGGGTGACCTGGTTACACGTGTACAGCTCGTGTATGCTTTACATGAGTAAAGGTGCCTGAAAGTAGTAGTAGGATTTGAGGGTAGCCACACCCAGAAGTAGTAACGACCCCATGTGACCTTGCACCGTGTGTAAGGTAAACCAAGATTAAGATCTTTAAGTTTATATACCAGGACAAATGGTAATTTGGCTTTTTCTTAACATTTCAGACTGGAGTTTGACATTGTAATTACAGCAAAATGATAAAGCAGTAATGCCTGTTGTTTCCTGTCATTGTTGTTGGTATGCAGGCAGTTGTCATGATCAGGTCATATCACTCAAACATACAATTTCACAAAGTAATACAGTTAGACCACATTTAATCAGACCGATGAACCAAAATATACACATGGAGGTTAAAATCTGATTACAACTGGTTACTCAATGCATTTTAAATGTATTCTGATTCCACATATGAAGTGGAGTCTATCACGTTTGGATTTAGACGCTGAATATGTGCTGCTAACTTGAGATACTTGTTCTGATCAGGATGTTCTTCAAAGAAAACACAATTAAAGCCCCTATTAGTATAATTGTTCTGTTGCTGCTTCAAGCTAAGCACATTTACTCTGCAGTTATGTTACCTTCATTCTTAATGGTGTATGCCTACTGTGTTGCAGGAGTCTATCAGTGTACCTACACGAAACACAGTCTGCTCCTCAATTGGACTCCATGGAGCTGCGCCGCAGAATACAGGAACTTGGTCCTTTATTGTGAGCGAGACAAAAGAAGAATACCCTATCACTTACTGAACAGGATCAACTTTCTGTTTCCTGTAAACTGAAACCCATATCCACAACAAATACGTGTCTACTTGGACAGTAAAAATAAACAAGTATTGAAAGTGTGCATGGTGTGGTAAATTTGGCAGGTGTTTTATTCCTGAAATTAAGATGACTTGATATGCTGTTGTTTGGTCACAGAGGGTCTCAACTGGCTTGTTAGAAACAAAATGTGTATTTTGCCAGGCATGAGTAAGGGAATGTTACTTTAAAATTGATTGTGGGTTACATAAGATAACACAATACGTACTACTTAAGAAGACACACACAATAAACTGTGTTACTCTAAAATGTCTATTTATTCCTGTTTTTGTATGGATTGCCATTACAAATAAAACTCACAAATGACTTGCACTGTTCTTTACATGTATGCCGTTAATGTCCAGAGTAAAAAAGTCATTTCATATGTATACGATTTCACAACAACAACGCGGTGCAAATGTATTGGATGACAGAAGTTTGCTTGACGGGTTTAAATGGCCAATAAGAGTTGATTTGAGGAAAATAGAAACCCCCCCTTATCTGTAACTGGACACATTTTCTCAATATTCTCGATGACATCAGACTGCAGACTCTTTCATTGGCCACCAAATCTGATGTACAGCTACCAGCCAATCAGAATGCAGGATTCTTTCAGCTCACGGTATAATTGTAAAGAAGAGCACGGAAACTGCTGCTGTTTCGTGTGAAATCACAGAGAACGTTGTGTATCTTGAACCGGTTAAGCCTATTAAACATTTAGCTATACTTTCTTTATTTATTAACAGTAAACCAGGCGGACGACCATGTCCTCGGCAGCGGAGTAAGTACCAACATCTTTCTGTCGTATTAAAATGCAGGTTTCTGAACACTGTCTGCCAGCAAATGTCTTTTAAACGGCTAACGTTGGTTTATTTAAGTTAGCTTGGTTGCTAACGGGGTCAGTTACTTCAGCCTCCGCACTTGTGTCCCTTCGTTGAATAACTTATTGTTGCATATCTATTGACAGTTGGGTATTAATATGGGGGTATTATCCCAATGTATTGTTGACAGTTTCCATCCACACGTTGGCCAGTTAACAGTCTCAAATTAGCCATCGCTGTGACAGCGACTTGACAAAGCGCAGTCATCGCTGTCGTGTTTGAATGCTAACGCTAGCTTAGCAACTGTGTCAAGGCCAACGCCATTACACCGACAAGTTAGCTTATACACCGGCTAACGGCCTGTCTTATAAACGCGTTTCATTATGTAAATGGACACATAACGTTATAAGTATGATGGGCAAGTGGCAAATACGTGGGTAACAGACTAACGGCCCCACGAACCGTTTACGCTAGTCATCCAGGTGGCTAACAGCTAGCATGCTAACGGGCTGTTCATTCCAAACGATTGACATTTTACTTGGGTTCTGATTTGCTATGAGCCTAACGGTCGTGAAATAACATACGTAGTCTAAGCTTAGGGTCGGCAGTTATTGTATTTGAAGTACGATAACGTGTTAACGTTAGTCTTTATGTTGAGGATCCAAGCTAGCTACAAAGTTTTTTTCTAATTATTTTTGCTGTGTCATCTGGGCTCGCTTGCTCGCCAGTCAGTTAGCTTCAAGGCTAGTATTAGCATGCTAACAACATGAAAGAGAAACTTCAAAACAGGTCCTGGATCTTTCTGGAAACCTGTGGACAGTACAGCTTTCCGTTGACTACTGGTTCGACGGTATTTTTTAACAGATTGTACATATAATCAGAAAGAAACGTATTGTACATATAATCAGAAAGAAACGTTTGGTCACGGGGGTTAAGAGCCTTGTTGTTTAGCCTACCTGTTTACACTTATTGTTACATAAATGACTTTAATAATTATTTATTCTTAGAGTTTCTGTTAATAAGAAAACATGGATATATATTCTCAATAAATTACCAGTTTACTAGAATTCACGAATAGTTCATATCATTTATATTATAAATATATTTATATTTAAATGTATGACCATTCATATTCTTAAAAAAATCATATTTTATATTGCTTAAATAAACCCACAACCACTAATACAACAGACAAACAATCAATGCTAAGATGCAGTAATTCCTGAGTACTAAGTAGACTAATCTCTCTTCAGACACTGTTTTTGGGAGCAATATGACACCAGTCATGATCTGTGTAGAACTCCTAGGGTAAGGAGTTCATTGTATTTACCCCTGAACACAGTAAGCTCTCCAAGTTAACATTGAAAGCATTTTTTTTGTTATGCCCCCAAGACTTTACAAAGAAACTAAGAAGTTTCACAGAACACCTTTAGGGGCACTGGTTTAACACAAACATATATACTTAAGTAACCCTTTAGTGTATATCATTAATGGTTTCCTGTACAATGTCTGTTATACAGTTACTAACTTGCTTATTGCAGGATGTGGGTAATGCCTTAAAGGTGCACCACGTTTATTTGATTATTAATCTACAACTTGTTTATTTTCATAGCAAGATACAAGATGATCTGGCCACTGCTATTCTGAAACAGAAGAGCAGACCCAACAGACTGATCGTTGATGAATCCATCAATGAAGACAACAGTGTGGTCTCTCTCTCTCAGGTAAACATTCAGAAGGCTTAATGCAAGGCTAAAGTCTCTACCATTTCTAAACCCTGTTAAATATTGTAATGGATCAATTCAATTATCTTTTGACTTGACATTCAAAATGTATAAACATTGAAAGCTCAAAATAACTTTGGTTAATGTCTCTTAAGACCAAGATGGACGAGCTGCAGCTCTTCCGTGGAGACACGGTGCTGATGAAGGGTAAGAAGAGGCGGGAGACTGTCTGCATTGTGCTGTCTGACGACACCTGTTCCGATGAAAAGGTTCGCATGAACAGGGTGGTCCGCAACAATCTGAGGGTCAGACTGGGTGATGTCATCAGGTAAGAAAAAGCACACATTTTGACTTTTCTTTACACAGCCCGTTTAAAAAAAAAAAAAGTGGTGTATTTAAATATAATATCTCCTACAGCATTCAGCCATGTCCCGATGTGAAGTATGGAAAGAGGATCCACGTTCTGCCAATAGATGACACAGTAGAAGGGATTACTGGCAACCTGTTTGAGGTCTACCTGAAGCCATACTTTCTGGAGGCATACAGGCCAATCCGTAAAGGTGAGTGCACATTTTCATTTTCAGAACAAAACATTTACAATGTATTACATGCAACCTTGTTGGATTCTTAAAATGAACAATGTTTTCTATTGCCTTGTGAAGGTGATATTTTCCTGGTCAGAGGAGGCATGCGTGCTGTGGAGTTCAAGGTGGTAGAGACCGACCCCTCTCCCTACTGCATCGTTGCACCTGACACCGTCATCCACTGTGAGGGAGAGCCAATCAGAAGAGAGGTGGGTAGCAGACACACAGTGCATGGGTTAACATTACCAAGAAATAAATGTGCATTTTCATTTGAACTTGTTGCGTTTGAAAATACAGGATGAGGAAGAGTCCCTGAATGAGGTGGGCTATGATGACATCGGAGGAGTGAGGAAGCAGTTGGCTCAGATCAAAGAGATGGTGGAGCTGCCTCTTAGACACCCTGCTCTGTTCAAGGCCATCGGAGTCAAGGTATGGTCCCCTCATTAATATGCATGGAGAGACACATAAACACGTTGCCCTTCATTGAGTTTGAACTGAGCGTGTGTAACTAAAGAATTAAAAATGGTGAAGTTGAAACTGTATGAAAAAACATACACCCATCCACAATTTCAACACGCAATATATTGAGCTTTGCCAATCTAGTGATGTGAGATTTACATCGTCTAATCGAAACAAGTAGACGCACTAACTCACTATATATATTTTTTACTGGTTTTGTTTGCCATTCTTTGTGTTATAAAGTTTCGATTTAAGATATTCAACTGTTTCCCCCTTTTCAGCCCCCACGTGGAATTATGCTTTATGGACCCCCTGGAACTGGAAAGACCCTGATTGCCAGAGCTGTGGCCAATGAAACTGGAGCTTTCTTCTTCCTGATTAATGGTGAGAACATCCACTTACATACCTATATGTAGCTTTTTCTGATGTGTGGTTTGTCCCCGGCAGCATTGCCTTGTACTTGCTGTTGGTTAGGACAAAACCAAAGTCTTATTCTATCCAATCCCAAAACTCAAGTAGATACTTTTTTTAAAACTTAAACTCTTTTAAGAAACATGACTCAAATAGAAAATCTTCCATAATAAGGTTTACTAAGGAAAATGGTGTTGTTTGATAATACTTTATTCCACTTGTTTGTCGATGCAAGTGTCTCAGACGAGTATTTATTTATTTATTGTTGCTGGGTTAGGGTTTATCATGTGATCCATACATATTATGATTAGTATTGAATATAGCATGTGCTCTTAGGTCAGCTTTCTCTGAAGCTGAACAGGGTTCCTACGGTCATTACAAACCTGGAAAAGTCATGGAAATTCAAAATGCTAATTCCAGGCCCTGGAAAAGTCATGGAAAACAATATTTTTCCCAAAGTTTTGGAAAAATCATGGAAATGTAACTAAAGTTGCATCAAATATAATTTATATTTTATCTAATCGCCAAAATAGTAATACTATAATGATAATAAATACTGTATAGTAATGAAACGTACAATGGCATTTAGCTGATGAGGTATTTTGCTGGTGAGAGATTTTAGTTGCTTTAGCCTGTAGGAGCTAGTAAGCCTATTTGTTTTAGATAGGCACAACATGTTTCATATGTAGAGCTTATATTCCTGTTCCATGTTAAAATAAACCATTTTCAGTGGTACCGCTGAGAAAGAGTAATGTTTTTGGTCATGGAAAATTAGGCAAAGGTCATTGAGAATCATTGGTGAAAAAGTGTATGAACCCTGACTCAAGTATTTTGGGTTCCATTTTAGGTCCTGAGATCATGAGTAAGCTGGCAGGAGAGAGCGAGAGTAACCTGAGGAAGGCCTTCGAGGAAGCAGAGAAGAATGCTCCTGCCATCATCTTTATTGATGAGCTTGATGCGATCGCCCCTAAGAGAGAGAAGGTGAGTGAGCAGACGGGAAAAAGAAATCAATAGCTGCAAACATATGCCGTGTCTGTTCATGATTGAAATGCATCCCAGTGCAGGTCGTTATCTAGACCTTGGTAAGAAATTATTAGAAACTTGAATATCTGAATTGAGTCAATAAGGTTTTAAATGTATGTTGTGTTTTTTTTGTAGACTCACGGAGAAGTGGAGAGGCGCATTGTGTCCCAGCTGCTGACTCTCATGGACGGCCTGAAACAAAGGGCTCATGTCATCGTCATGGCAGCCACCAACAGACCCAACAGCATCGACCCAGCTCTCAGGAGATTCGGTAAATGACCGGTTACTGCAGTAGAGGAAGCATCCAATGCATAAAGTTCAGCATATCATTTCACTTCTATAACCTAAAAGTGGAAATGCAAGTTTGCGTCCAAATGGTTGGAAGATAAGGGGGGGAGGACAATCAATACTGTATCTAGTAAATGTGAGGTAAAGTGTGTCGCCAATGTAACCGGTTAGAACTCCAAGTGGCGATGAGGTCTTAAAATGTAGGAAAGGGTCTTAAAAAAGGTATTCAATTTGACTTCAGGATTCCTGCATATACCCTGAACCTGGATGCTTTTGTTTTGGCATCATTCCTGCTGGTTATGTTTAACTCATCGATTATTGGTTATGTATTCATCACATGTTTCCTGCTGATTAGTCAAACTCTATTAATAGCTAGTCAAAATATTGTATGTATTTGCACAGTACACAGATTTTGAATTGCTGAACAGCTCTTCATAAAAGAATAGTCTGATTTCCTAGATTGTTTTCTGTCCTGGTGTTAAGCATTATATTCAGAGACAGTTATACAATGTGCCCCTTTCATAATGTAACTCTAATGGACCCAAGTGTCTGGCTCACTGAAGCATGTTGTCATATGATTGACTGCTAAGTGAGTGTTTGATCTTCCACCACCCGCAGGGCGTTTCGATAGGGAAGTGGACATTGGCATCCCTGACGCCACCGGCAGATTGGAGATTCTCCAGATTCACACCAAAAACATGAAACTGTCTGACGATGTTGACTTGGAACAGGTTTGTACACCATTTTATTCTGTGCCATCGGGTGACACCACGAAACACACTGCTTCCCTGAAGAGAGCAGTCACATGGTTATTATCACTGCCTCTTAAGTGAAAGGGAAATGTCTTAAACTGTCAAAAGGTTTACTTAATATCTTGTATAAAGGACTGATGTAATTTTAAGGCAGTGGCATCCTCCAGTGTGCCTTTTTGTATTTGAAATGTAAAGTACAATGTCAATCTTTAAGTCTGAGTGCACAACGGTCGTATACAGGCAGTAATATTGTTCTTCTATAGGTTGCCAATGAGACCCATGGACATGTTGGTGCCGATCTGGCTGCTCTGTGCTCTGAGGCCGCCCTGCAGGCCATCAGGAAGAAGATGGACCTGATCGACCTTGAGGATGAGACCATTGATGCTGAGGTCATGAACTCCCTTGCTGTCACTATGGACGACTTCAAGGTAAGAGCTGTTGTAGAGTTTATAGTGAGAGCACATGTGTTCCTTCAGAGCCCTCACTAACATGCTCAACGTTGTCCTGCAGTGGGCCCTGAGCCAGAGCAACCCATCAGCTCTGAGGGAGACGGTTGTCGAGGTTCCCAACGTCACCTGGGAAGACATCGGCGGTCTGGAGGACGTCAAGCGGGAGCTGCAGGAGTTGGTGCAGGTATGGAGATCTTTTAAAATGTCAAATGTATCAAAAATGGTCAATTTAAATACGTTTCCCTTACTATGTTTTTCTCCCCGTCTTTAAATTCAGTACCCAGTGGAGCACCCGGACAAGTTCCTCAAGTTCGGCATGACCCCATCCAAGGGCGTGTTGTTCTATGGTCCCCCTGGTTGTGGTAAGACTCTCCTAGCTAAAGCCATCGCCAACGAGTGCCAGGCTAACTTCATCTCCATCAAAGGACCCGAGCTGCTCACCATGTGGTTCGGAGAGTCTGAGGCCAACGTCAGAGAGATCTTCGACAAGGTGAGGATGTGCTCGGAGTGTCTGCCATAAAACCTGCTGAGAAAAATGAAATGTGTTGTCCCCCCATGCTCCCATCTAACTAAGATCGTTCTGTGTGATGTTCCCAGGCTCGTCAAGCAGCCCCGTGCGTTCTCTTCTTTGATGAGCTGGACTCCATAGCCAAGGCTCGTGGAGGCAACGTGGGAGACGGAGGCGGAGCAGCCGACCGTGTCATCAACCAGATCCTCACCGAGATGGACGGTATGTCCAGCAAGAAGAACGTCTTCATCATCGGAGCCACAAACAGACCAGACATCATCGACCCCGCCATCCTGAGACCCGGCCGTCTGGATCAGCTAATCTACATCCCCCTGCCCGACGAGAAGAGCCGGATGAACATCCTGAAGGCCAACCTCCGCAAGAGCCCCATCGCCAAGGTGACAGTGCTGCCACTCAGGGTTCTTACGTTCACTGAAAACCTGGAAAAGTCATGGAAATTCAAAATGCTAATTCCAGGCCCTGGAAAAGTCATGGAAATTCAAAATGCTAATTCCAGGCCCTGGAAATATTATGGAAAACAACATTTCTCCCAAAGTTTTGGAAAAGTCATGGAAATGTAACTAAAGTTGCATCCAACATGAACAAGGCTTCACACCAACAGTCATTAAAGGGGAAAGGAAACGCCATTACAGTTATAATATTCCGGTAGTTTATTCATTTTACAATGGATATTGATCGTAATATTTATTGTATATGATATTACTCGCCAAAAGAAAATTAATTATCCGCTGGCCGGGTGGGGAATTCCGGGACCAGGCCGCTGCCATTAGGGGAGTCCCAAATGGTGACGTCACTGTGTGGGTCCTCGCTCCGGGTATCCATACTGGAAGTCAACACAACGTGGCAGATATGGCAGCGATGGAGGAATATAGAACCCCATGGGCGGACTTCCTATCCCACAGGCACATGGATCCCCACGGGCTGACTAAGCTTCATACACCATAGACACATTGAGCCCTATGGGCCGACTTCATATACCACAGACACAGAGCTCCACGGGCTGACTTCATATACCACAGATACAAAGCCCCACGGGCTTTCTTCATATACCACAGACAGAGCTCCACGGGCTGACTTCATATACCACAGACACATTGAGCCCCACAGGCTGACTTCATATATACGACATATTTTTCCCCTGATAAATTAATAAGGTCACACTGTCAGTAAATACATGTGTGAGCTAGTAATCTGGTAGTGCTGCAATATTTACCTCGCTCTCGGCAGCTGAAGCAACTCGTTTGGTGGCTCGTACTTCACGTTTGTTGACACTGGTGTCATTGTCTTGCGCGGCCGACGTGCTGGGACGGTCTGTGTTCCCGACTGCATACGATGAGAAATCGAATATTGTGACAACAGATCCTGGCTTAAAATCCGATGTTTTGTATTGAACCAGGCATCCAGACTCATCAAACATCATTTTGTGGACATAATCGTCATTTTGTAAAGTGTTCGCTGCACACACGTGCGTACTGATTCAACGGCGGATCGGACCGTTTCATGGAAATAACCCATGCTTTGAGCAGCTTCTCATCCTTTAGTGGCAGCCTATGGAAATGTACTTCCTTCTTTGTATAAAAACCATTTGTACGCTCCTGACGACGACCGTTTTCTTTTGTTGGAAACCACTGGTGCATTGCACGCCATGTTGTTTGCAGCTGTATTGAGCTTTGGCCCAGGAAGCCGTGACATCACTGGGAAAGTCCCGGATCGATGGAAGCGCCCAAGGTCATTAGGCGCGTATTTCAAAAAATAAATTTGCGTATCTCGATCGTTTACATTGGAAATAGACTAGATAAATACATTTCCTAATGGGAATATTGTCGCATGGAAAGCAGTTTGAAAAGTGTTTCCATTTCCCTTTAAGTCGTGTGCTATTTCTGTCTAACCATGCTGCCTGGTTGGAGCATTGCTAAGAGAGAAATGCTGTCACGTTTCTTAACTTATCCTGTTTGTAATTTCTTCAACGTGTCAATAGGATGTGGACCTGGAGTTCCTGGCAAAGATGACCAATGGCTTCTCTGGAGCCGATCTGACCGAGATCTGCCAGCGGGCGTGTAAGCTGGCCATCAGAGAG
This sequence comes from Pseudochaenichthys georgianus, assembly GCF_902827115.2. Taxonomy (NCBI): domain Eukaryota; kingdom Metazoa; phylum Chordata; class Actinopteri; order Perciformes; family Channichthyidae; genus Pseudochaenichthys; species Pseudochaenichthys georgianus. The sequence goes on along the minus strand of NC_047511.1, from coordinate 36,844,520 downwards.
AGCATCGAGAACGAGATCCGCAGAGAGAGGGAGAGGCAGACCAACCCGTCAGCCATGGTCAGCTCCTGTTCTGCCGCTAATCGCATCATACCTGCTCTACTGCTGTGTTACTGATCAGAGGTCTCTGCCGTGTAATAACTTCTTCTTCTCTTTGTTCCGTAGGAGGTGGAAGAGGACGATCCTGTGCCCGAAATCAGGAAGGACCACTTTGAGGAGGCGATGCGATTTGCTCGTCGCTCCGTCAGTGACAACGACATTCGCAAATATGAGATGTTTGCTCAGACACTGCAGCAGAGCCGTGGCTTCGGCAGCTTCAGGTACGTTTCTGACATGTCGTACGGATTTGATTGTGTAGACTAGGGCTGCTCAATTAATTGTATTTTAATCGCGATTTTGACTTGCAACGATTATGAAAACAACATCATCGAAATAAGACTATTTTTTTTTTTTTTCAGTTGAATTATACTTAAAGTTCAGGGTAATCAACTGTTCAAATAATTTTTTTCATTAAATGGACGTTTTCAAAGTAAATGGATAATCGTTTTTAATAATCGTGATGTCAATTATTGACCCAAATAATCGTGACTATGATTTTTGCCACAGCCCTAACATGCACTATAAATAATCAATATGTTTTCCCTGAAACACTGACTACAGCAAATGATTGTTACTTCACACTTAAAATGCTAAAACGTTCCTAAATATTTGATGATGCCGTATCAAAGATCATTTCCCCAGTACACATGCTAAGTGACTCTTCATCCTCCTCCAGGTTTCCCACCGGCACTGCAGGCGGCAGCGGGCCAACCCAAGGCTCAGGAGGAACTGGTACCGGCCCAGTGTTCAATGAAGACAACGACGATGACCTTTACGGATAAATGTACACTGCCCATCAGTGGTCAGTACCGGGATCACACCTGTACAAATTCTCACCAGATTCCACATTTTTAGGACTTTGTGCTTCTTTCATGTGTTCCTTTTTTTTGTATGACTACCCTTGGAGAAAGCATGTAGCCGCTTGGTTTGCCCTGGCTTTGATGTGGGTGGGGGTTAGGGGATGTTGGATCTGGAAGACTGAGGCAGATTTAGGAGGGAATTTAGGGGGGGGCGGGGGGGGTCAGTATATCACAACCAACATGAATGGCTTTAGTGACGGGGTTCTATGCTAGTCTATAAGAAAGAAAAGAAAAAAACATATTGCTTATGACTTACTCTTTTTTTTTTTAAATAAACAGTAGCATATAATGTATTACAAATTTGTCAAAGTTATGTTGTTGAAAATAAAATCTCACAAAATGGAAGTGTTATCGGCGTCTAAAACTTCTTTATTGATACATGTGCATCGTCACTGATTTAGCATATTTACGTTTTCACAGTGGCGAACCGTGTCTATCACAACTGGACCTTCTGTAGACACACACCCCCCGCCGCCCCCCTCCGCGGCATTATAATGTCGACTTGAAAAGGGTACTCGCAACATCATCTTCACCTGTTGCACTTGTCATTTCAACGTTAAAAACAATAAAACGGCATGAATTGCTTCGTCGCATTCATCTAGATCAGGGGAGATTCCCAGTCGATCGTGAGATTTGTCTAAAAATAGAACAACAATATTCTGTTTAATCGTTAATGTCCTATAACATAATCTTCCTGTGCTAGAATAATGCACTTGAACGCATCAAAGCTTTGTGATTGGCCGGCGTGACCCCATGTTCGGGCGTGGCTGGTGGGTAGTGGGCACTAATTCGCTGAGGTTGTCCGTGTCAACCGTCAACAGGAGTGACAGTCCGCACACACACAAGACCGCAATTATGGCAGAAGCAAAAAAGCCCAAAATATATAATTTCACTCCGAGTGGGAGGATGATTATTTTTGTATCTATTCCAATTGAAAGTCCATCTGTCTCATCTGCAATGCGAGCGTGGCTTTATCGAAGAAGGGTAATTTAGGAGCGGCATTTCAAAACAGTGCTCAAACGCTACGAGACGGAATTCCCTCCTAATTCTGCCCTACGCTCCAAAAGGGGAGGGGCCTGAGAGGACAGCTAAATGCACAGCAGTCCATTTTCACCAGGCCCAACAACAAGAGCAAGGCTGCTACCATAGCATCTTATCGTGTCAGTCACGTTCTTGCGAAACACATGAAGTCTTTCAAAGACGGCGAAGTTGTGAAAGAAGCATTCCTGGAGGCTGCCGATGCGCTTTTGGGGGACAGTAAAAATAACCGTAGCATTTCAACAGGTTTTTGATATAATAAAAACTCAAGTTAGATACCGTTATTAATCAGCTGTACGTTTGAATTTGTTTGAACTTATTCATTATAATCATTGTACAAAATGGTATAAGAATGCAAACTTAAATTGATTATAGTCTATCAATTCAGGTTAAGAAACTAGTGTTGCTTGCATCCTATTTTAAAGGCATTTCTTTTTATAATCAACTAAAATGCTACAAAAAGGGTTTGATTCTATTAATGTTGTCTCTTTTATTGCACTTTAGCAGCAGATTCATGTGTAGCTTCAGATCTGAGTTGTCTTATTAGTAAGCCTAATGTATACCTTTGTAGCAACACTATTTTTATATAATGGCAAAGAAAGGGTTCAGAGTCTTTTTTTTTTTTCCTGTGTCATATGTGGCAGCACTGTTCAATGCTTCTTGAAAACATTACCCACTGTAATATGTGACGTGTGAATAAACTCCAACTCTGTATCAACAACACTGTTGTGTAACTTCAGTTAAATACTTGTATGTGTGTAGATTAGAAAGAGGTGAGATAAAGGATCTGCAGTATTTTATGAAGTATAAATCGTACAAAGGTCAGTTTTATACAAGTAGAAGTGTGTATTTACCTGGTAGTAGGCTGTCAGTAATGGCTACGTCTCTCTATTTGGACTGGTAGATCTCGGCAGACTGGCAACTTTAAAAGTAGCTCTCGGTTCAAAAAAGGTTGGGCACCCCTGATCTAGATCCTCTGCCTCGAGCCAGTTAACTAGCGGGCCTTCTAGAACACCCTGGAACCGAGGGAAACTGAAAGAACACGCCCATTGACTACAAATCAATATATGATTGGTTGATCAAACTGTCAGTCCAAACGTACGCTCTCATCCAGTGCAACGGCCAGGGCATTCGATCAAGGATGGAGAATACCTCGGTTGAAGGATATTCTACCCAGAGACCCAGAACAAGATCTGATTGGTTGCTTTCTTTTCTAACACAAACCCACTGAAATGTGTAGTGCATGGTCCGAGAAGGACAAACAAATCAACGTAACACTAATATTACAGATCAACAACACAGATACGATTCTCATTTATTCATTTTATATACATTTTATTTATATAATTAAATCGATTTTTTGTTTGTTTTATCCGAGTGTTCCAGGGTATTCTCTGAATACCTTGAAGGCCCTGACGGTTCGCCATTGTAGATATTACATTTAATTTAGCTGACGCTTTTATCCATAGCGACTTACAATAAGTGCATTCGACCAAGAAGATACAAACTTGAAGAAAACAGAATCATATAAGTACATCAGGTTTCATAGAGCAAAAACATTTCAAGAGCTACTCAACTGGCTTTAGATAAGCCAGTCCTTTATTAGTATGTAAGTGCTTTGTTAATATATAAGTGCTTTGTTAGCATATAAGTGCTTGTTAGTCATTCTATCGCTCGAAGTGGAGTCGAAAGAGATGAGTTTTCAGTCTGCGCTGGAAGATGTGCAGGCTTTCTGCTGTCCTGATGTCAATGGGGAGCTCATTCCACCATTTTGGAGCCAGGATAGCAAACCCACGTGTTTTTGCTAATTGTACATTTTGTCTCTTTGGCAAAGTTTAACATTAATTGGACTGAATTATCTTGTGAATTAATGTTGGCCACCATAATGAATCGATTTTTAAAGTGTGCACATACATAGTAATGGTTTGATTTGAGTTTATGTAGTTTTCACAATAGTACATGTACTGTATGCCATAGTTACAGCAGTTACATAAAGGAAACGTGTCGAGCATAGATGTCATACTAAAATACACAGTTGGCCAAGATTAAAAAATCGGTACTAGCCGAGGGCCGGACTGGTTCAATGTTTATTGCAAAACGTATTGAAATGAACTTATTGCACATATTAAACCTGGAACTAACAAAGCTTAAATGATTGCCTATAAAAACAACATTAAATAATCAGTTGCATTCATTTCTTGTGGCTCTATCTGCAGTAATTTCTTATGATTACATTTTTCCACAGGCCAACAACAGCTTAAAAAAACCAAACATGCCCTGTTGTCGCAAGAAAGTGCAGAAGGAAACATCCATGTAAACTCAGTGTGCTGCTCTGTGATGCTAGTTCAAGCCAGATACTTGGCGTCTCATCTCGGGTGCAAGTTCATCAATGTTTGGGGTCAGGCTCCTTCAGTGATGATTGAGGCCCATTCCCAAACCGCCCCCTACACCCTACCCCTACACCAGGGGTGTCAAACTCAAGGCCCGGGGGCCACATTCGGCCCGCGACTTCATTTTATGTGAACCCACAAGAGCTTGCAAAGAATATAATATGTTTATTATACGGTTACATACTACAGAAGCACGTTGCCCATAAACTACATGTCCCACAATGCATCTCAAATATGACTTTTTTCTCAGAATTTGCCTTTTTTTCTTCAAAATATGCATTTTTTCATAGAATTCCTTTTTCTCAGAATTAGATTTTTATTTCAAAATGTCACTTCTATTTCTTTTTTCTCCAGAATTTGCACTGAAAAGACTTGCAATTATTTGCCCTAGACTTCTGCTTTCAGACGTAGTTAATTATGAAGTTATTACCCTATCCGATGATAATCCAATGCAGAGGCAATGATGTAATATAATACATTATTTTATATATATGATATATTTATATATGTATTTTTATATAGTCTTAAAGTTACAACTGGCCCTTTGAGTGCAACCATAATGCTGATGTGGCCCGCGATGAAATTGAGTTTGACACCCCTGCCCTACACCCTACCCCTCCGTTTGCGCGTTCACGCGGAGGGTCCGCCATATTGAGGGCTGTTCCAAAGCAACGAGTGTGGAGGGGGAGTGGGCTATCAAGCCCTAGCGAGTCTGCAGCGGTGCTGACTTGAGACCGCTCTCAACCTAACCGGAGTCACGCTGTGTGTGTCCGTCAGGAAACAAGCTGTTTACAAGTAGTTCCAGCAAACATCCACTGATAAACTGCGATGTTAACAACCTCATGATAACCTCATATGTTTTTAACTTAGGATCAAACCTGTGTTTAGTCTAGAAAAAGGTAAAGTGTGCATTTTATTATAAAGCTGTGTATATTTACAGACCGTTGCAAAAACTAAGAAGCTTATAAACATCAGGTTTAAAACTAAAAGAGCTTTGAAACACAATGAAAGATGTTTGGAGTTTTATTCGAGTTATTTATTTAAACTTTTTGTCTAAGAGATGCTGATTTGAAACCGTTGTTACATACAGTTACGGCATTTCCTGTTTCTGCCGGAAAGAGGGGAGGCCGTCCCAAAGCTTGCTGCTGTATTTACTCCCTCCATCTGACAGGAGAGAGCCTCGTTGAGCTGCGAGTGTGGCGACAGACGGAGTTCACTCCATCACGGAGGGGTAGGGTCGAGGGAGTGGTTTGGGATTGGGCCTTACTTTGAAAGAGTCTTCACTCTGAAGCAGGAAGCAGGCGATCAGCGCTCGTCCCTGCACAGAGGCAGTTCTGCCACCGGCCACACAGTGTCACTCTGCCAGTGGAAGTCACTTGCTCTTAACTAGTTGAATTGGTTATAGAACACTAAGCTTAAATTGTTATTCATCCCAGAAAAACTAGACAAAATAGATTTGTTTTCATATTTTATTGTGACAATCATGTTAAAAACACTATTGCATCTATCTTGTGTCGCCTCAGTAAGGATCATTGAAGGGGAAATGAGGATGTTCTGCATCTCTCCACACTCTCTTGCCATCCCTCTGTAAAAAAGAAAAACAGTTGGTTAGTTCAGCTTAAAGCTATATATGTTTACAAAATAATAAACTATAGCAGCCAAGGAGTTAGAACAAGAATAATGAAGTTTAGCTTTGCAAGCAAGAGTCTCCCCTGAGTATATCTGAGATGCATGAGGATCTAAAACAGGCAGGTGTGTCACCCAAGCCGAGTCATCTGTGAGTCCAAGCTTTAAGTTAATTTTGGACTGAGATGGCTGTTGCAAGTATATAAAGTTAAAGTGGGCTCTGCTTGGAGAAACCTTCCTGTTAAAATGTATCATCTCAGTGACTCACCTCCACTGCTGGGACGATGAGGCGCTGGTTGCAGTTGAAGGACTCGAGCAGCTTCATGTCGTCTTCAGACAGAGAAAAGTCGAGCACCTGCAGGTTCTGCTGGATCCTGGAGGGCGTCACACTCTTAGGGATGCACACCACGCCTCTCTGAACATGCCACCTGTCAGGAGGACACCACAGATTTAAAGGTCCCCTATTAAACTGTTTCTCATCAATATATTACAGGTCTCAGATATACACAAAACATGTCTCTGAAGTGTTTGGCTCGAAATACCAAACAGATCATTGTAGCATCCCATAATCCCCTCTGTTTCAGCCCTGTTTCAAAAGTGCTGATTCTCTGGGTGTTTCTCAATGTCAAGGAAGGATGCTCCAGAGCCACTATTTCAAGGATGCTACGTCATCGAGTCCCGCCGAAGGACTGTTCCAATGTCCAGGCTCCTTGGAATTCTACCGAGCCCGGCGTCCTTCGTAGCGAGAAATTTCGAGGCTGCACATGTGTATCCTCCCCGGTCTTAAAATCCCCACAATGCTTTGCGCACGGAAATCACGCTCCATTTAAGGCGGGGCTTCGCATATGACGCACACCTGTTAGCCTGTTCCACCATACTTCGTTTTCCGAGGCTAGGAAGGATTCTTGCCTCGCTTCAGAAGGAAGTGACTCGGAAGACATGTCCTACCAAGGAAGCGTCCTCGACATTGAGAAACACCCTCAGTCTGTTACTTTAGATGAAAATAAGGAGCCACTCCCCACGCCCCTCTGCGAGATATTTGGTTAAAAAGAACACAATGGTGCTCTAGGAGGAGATTCAGGTGTTAAGGTGGGGGGGGGGGGGGGGCTGGTGTAACCATTAGCCAATCACCTTGGCTGGTGATTGGCTAATGGTTACACAAGCCAACACATCGTTATGACCAGTGGTGTAGTGGAGATTTTTTTACTGGGGGGACGCTATTTTAAATTAGGTCATCCCAAACAAGTGCGCACGCGCGCAGTGCACTCACAAAACGGGCAGAGAGGTCCACAGAAACTACCGGTATGCTTAGTCCTACTTTACTTACTGTACTGCAAAAAGCAGACGGCGCTGTGCTCAACAGACACACACTGACTCAAAACCATGGACACACTGGCACATACGTTACATAAACAATGTATAGGCCTAAATTGCATAAACTACAGTATTGCAACTAAGCAGACAGCGCTGCTTTTCTCTCTCTCTATCTCCACTTTCAAAATCTATTTAAAACTCATAACAAACAAAATTCCCAAAGTTGTCCTGAAATTAACTTATTAAATAAACAAAACGAAAAATATATATAGCCTACTAATGCAAACATTGAATCTGGACTGGAAATTATTCTGATTAGGCCTAGCCTACATTGCAAATAAGCAGACAGCGCTGCTTTTTTTTCACACGCACGCACACACACACACACACACACACACACACACACACACACACACACACACACACACACACACACACACACACACACACACACCTTGCGTTTTGAAGACTGATACATCAGATATGGATGAACAAACTTTGCAGCCCAGTTTCCCAGCTTTGCAGTCTATCCACGGGTATGCCTCTTGTTTCCTCCGCCACATCTCCTCCGTCCATACCTCTGGGAAAGGTGAGCTTGAGCTAGCCAGGGGAACGTTGCTAGCGCAGCTAACGTGCACGTTAGCTAGCATTATCCACGTCTAGGCGGCTCTTGTGATGATGTACTGTAGTACTAGTAGCAGCTTCACTTGTAGCTTCGGTGCTGCTAGACTCTTTCTTCTTGTGAATTATATTCTTTTTAGAAAAGAAGTCAAGTAAAAAATGTTTGCCTGCCATTATAGAGCTTTTTCGTTAGCGTTCTTGAGGGAAAGAGCTGCCGCAAAATCGGCGGGCGGTAAGCTGGCCGTGGGTGTGTCACTGACACACCCCCAGCTCGCCGCGGGGTCACGAGCGTGATGACTAATCATAATTCTTTAAGGAAATCGTTTTTATTTTTTATTATAATTACTGTGAAATGTATTATGTTTTTGTCATTATTACAACAAATACACACTTGCAACTGATAAGACTGGCAATGATTTTATATGTATTAGACTATTACAAAAAAGATCATGCTCCAAATAAGTGGGGGTACGGCGTACCCCCGCGTCCAACGCCCACTACATCACTGGTTATGACATCATAAAGTGGCCAAAATCTGATCTGCTCAGACAGGACAAAAAGTGAGCGAAACTTTTTTCCTGAAACTTTCAGAGTCTCTTTACACAGAGGGGACACATGTTGATGTATAAAAGACAGGAAAAAGTGGATTTTGCATAATAGGTGACCTCGAAAGCAAAGAGGCCCGGGATGATCTGTTATCAAGTTATTTGGAGGTCGAGGCTTTGTCTCACCTGAGTACGACCTGGGCCGGAGTTTTCTGATATCTCTGTGCGATGGCTGCCAGTCGAGGATCCGTCAGCAGACTCCGGTCATCTGGAGCGGCCCAGGGTCTGTCTCCGCTGCCCAGAGGACTGTAGGCCGTCACACACACTGCCACGGACCTGAGGAGGAGGTGTGTGTGCTCTGTTACTGTCAGTGGTGGAGGAAGGAGATCATTTACTGAATACTAATACCACACTGTGAAAAGACCTGCTTTGAAAATGCATTGCAATGTTTTTTAAGTTAAAGTATGAAATATGATCATGAAATCGTACTTAAAAGTAAAATTGCATGAATAAGGTCCCATGTGACTGTTACTATTATACTAGTATATCTTACATAGCAGATAATAATCCTGAATTCCTGTTTTAATGTTTGGTTTCTCAGTGATTAGAAACCGATAGATGAGATGGAATATTTAAAGAAATCATAAAAAAAATTATGAAGCTGGAGCCGGTATATGTTTTTTTTGTGAAGAATGACTAAAAGATAACTATAATCGTTTCCAGTTAATTGATTAATCAATTTTTTTCCAGTTGTTCTTGTATATAATATTGGGTAGTTTTATCTACAGGAAATACAATAAACTTCTCTGAGATGTAGTGGAGTAGAAGTATAAAGTGACATAAAGTAAAAGTTACATTTGAATGAAAACAATATTGAATGGACTATAAAGAAAAGTGTCATACTGACCGACAGTGAGACAGGAGATCTGCTTGAGACAAATAAGGATGGCACTCCACCTGTGGCACAATAAGAAGGTTTTCAAGCCTATAAAAACGTTATCAAATGCATTTATTCTGGACCATAAGAGCCAGATGGTACCTGGTTCACCACAGGGGCGTGTCTGGCCCTGCTGATGATGTCATCCATCTGCCTGGCGTTGAAGTTGGAGAGTCCGATAGCTTTCACCAGACCTTTGTCCACCAGGATCTCCATGGCTGCCCAGGTGTCTCTGTAGTGTGTGTCAGAGTAACAAATACTTCCATCGTCCCTCTGAGGCATCAGCTCCTTCCCCCGCCTGAAACATCCACATATGAAAATATGTCATATCACTCTGATCCACACGATGACAGCCAATCAGAGCCTGACGCAGTGAAGTGTGTGCAGCGGCTCACTGGAAGGCCATGGGCCAGTGGATGAGGTACAGGTCCAGGTAGGAGAGACCCAGGTGGGCCAGGCTGGTCCTGCAGGCCTCCTCCACATCCTCCGGGTCATGCTTGGTGTTCCACAGTTTGGATGTCACAAACACATCCTCACGACGCAGAGCCTGGAGGGGCAAGGATCATAGGTGGAGAACTATGTTCAATACAGGGAAATATCTGATAGTTGAAGGATTGAGCTACACGTTTGAACCAGAAACAAAGCATGAACAAGTTTCAGCTCTGATTTTGATATTCATGAAGTTTACGAGTAAATACTTAATTAGGTTTTGCTCAACTTTGACCCCCTTTTACGTCAATACATTTGAGTTGTGTCAGTTTTTAGGTTCTTGTTCGATCATTGAGTTGAGTGTGAGAGTTCTTCAGTATTTCAAGGTAAAACACGGTGAGTAACAGAAATACAAATGATCATTTTAGGGGTGAAGTATTCCTTTAATCCTAAACGCAGGGCTGGCCCTCGGCATAGGCAGTATAGGCGAATTCTAAGGGCGCATCAACCCATAGGGGGCGCCGAAAATTGAAAAAAAAAAAAAAATGTCATAACAACACAATTTCCCGATTTTGGATCAACAAAGTACATCTTATTATCTTATACTAACAGAACTACGCCTATATTGCGTACAGCACCCATAAACTATGGCACACCCCCCCCCCCAAAATCAAGTTGAACTGCCCCAGTCCCAGTAAAAACCAAAGGTTTATGTGAAATTGTTCTTTTTTTGAAATAATGGTTTTAGTGTGCAATTATAGGTTTTAATTTTGTATTTGTATTCATTTAAAATAAATCAAACTCCCAAAAAACGTAGACAGCTTCTGTGTACTTTTATTAACATTGGAATTTACTGTGTAAGCGGCCGCGGGGGGAGAGCTTTAGAGAGCTCTCTCCTGAAAGACTGAGAGGCTCTGATAACCTCAGCTCAGTGAGGTAAAGGCACACCTTTATATGATCATTATAGTTATAAAAAAATAAGAGAATAGATGAAAAACAGGTATAAAATACTGACAGTACAAAAAAGTTGTTATTAATAAACAAGAATACAGTTTGAAAGGGGAGTGATTTGTAAAGTATCCATAAAGAAAAAGAAAATCTGCTTCCAGTTCTGTTTCATATGGGTGTTGAGAGATGTATCCATAGATCTCCTAATGTTGCTCTCAAAGTGCACCAGATTGATGCTTTTAACTTCAATATAAAAAAAAAACTTAAATCACTTAAATCATGTTCAAATGGATAGGAAACTAAATACAGTTGCACACATCTTGTGTCAATATCTTTGTTTTTGTGATCATGCCACAACCATGCACGTGCGAATCATAGTGAGTGTCTGCATTTCGGTGGGGGGGGGGCGCCAGCTAAAATCTTGCCTAGGGCGGCAAATTGGTCAGGGCCGGCCCTGCCTAAACGTAACACTTACTATACTCGATTTACCAAAGCCATAATAACTTAGAAACTAAATATATACGATGATGTTCACTCTGTTTGGGCTTTACCAACACAAATAATCAAACTCCATTGTTTGGTTGAAAGCACTAGAGAAAGCACGTGAGTGGATCTTCAGGTACACTTGTTTTTTCAACTGCTGTTTCCAAGGTCAAGCATGAACTCAACGCCTGATTTAAGCTCAAACAGAGTATTCCTCACCTTCCCGGAGCCGACCCTGAGAGACAGAGCACCCCCCACCTCCTGCTCGTTGCTGTACGCAGCAGCACAGTCAATGTGTCTGTACCCACAATCCAACGCTGCCAGCACAGCCTGCTTCACCTGAGGACACATACACAGACAAAACACTCTTTTTCATCACATGACAATTTCCAGAAGTGTGATTCAAAACCTGCGTGGGGGTTTTATAGTCCTACCTGTCCTGGAGCACTCTTCCATGTGCCGAGTCCGACCACGGGCATCCTCTGCCCCGTGGAGAGGGTCAAGAAGTCGTTCATGTTTCAGCCCTGAAGACCTGAGGGGGACAGACAGAGACTCTTGTGGGACCGAGCCAGTCATCATGACCAAGTGTACTCATACTTTGTTACTGATTATCACTCACATCGGAGTTCATTAACTCCTGCACGTCAGCAGGGGCTGTGCAGTGGTGAAGGGTAACTTACATTTACTCAAGTACTGGTATTGTACTTTAATTCCACTACATTTATTTAGTACCTTTAGTTACTTTGCAGATTTGGATTAATGATGTGAAATATATTCAACACTTAAATAAGACTTTAGTCACAACTGGAGCAAATTCACAATCTACCCTGCAGTATACAAAGTATTTAAAACTAGCTGCACCTTTACCAGCTTTGATACACACATGAATGCATCAATAATTATAATCAAAACATATGATGATATTATTCTGAAATCGACCAATCTGCATAACGAGTATTTTTACTTTTGGTACTTTAAGTATATTTTGATGCAAACACTTTTGTACTTTTACTTGAGTAACATTTTGATGCAGGACTTTTACCTGTAACAGAGTATTCCTACATTCTGGTACTTCTCCTTTTACTGAAGTACAAGATCTGAGTACTTCTCCCACCTCTGTCTGCTGTCTGCTGTGTCTTTGTATAATATACATACATGTGTGATGGCTAATGGCTGGAGTGTTAGCCATCACACATGTATATACAAAGACACAGCAGACAGCAGCAAAACAATATAAATCATTTGGTGGCCTGTTTTTTGTTATTTGTTCTATCCACTCTCTGTGCCTCAGTGGAGATATAAACCCTCTGCCCTATCGCCAGAAATAGATGATTCAGGTATTTGGCATTAGTCACAGTGCGGTGTTACTGCAGCACATCTCACAGCCTTTCAATGGGTCGTTAATGGTCTGCTACTTTCTTATCATGTGATGAACGCACGCACGCACGCACGCACGCACGCACGCACACACACACACACACACACACACACACACACACACACACACACACACACACACACACACACACACACACACACACACACAGAGACACACACACACACACACACACACACACACACACACACACACACACACACACACACACACACACACACACACACACACACACACACACACACACTTTGTTTCACATGATCGGGTCAGTTAACACAGATCACCTGCCTCCTGACCCAGCAGCATGTCATTCATTAATGCTTTACATTAAACATGAAGTGAGTTATTGTCTATTTGTTTTTTAAGTTTAGACTTTACCTGATCAGCGGAGGGTATAGCTGTCCTTCTGGATTTGAACAGAGGTCAAAGTCTGCCTCCGTTGTTTATCTGTAACTCAAACTCGTGGAAAATGGCCAAACTCGGCTCAACAAAAAACAGAAAGTTAATTATTTATTGGTAATGTTTGATCAAACAAGATTCTTAAAACAATTTCTTATCTCCATTTGTTGGTTAAAGCAGATCTGTCAGTTCGTTCACACGTCATTTCGTTTTCAACTGATGCTATTCTGGGTTGAGAAACCTAGTTATTTTTAAAGTGTATGATCATCCGTATTCCTGAACATCTCTGCCAGACATATCTGTGCCAACAGAGAAGGAGCTGTGGTGGAAGAAGTACTCTTTGAAACGATATAAAAAACTGCATTACTGGAAAAGTTAAATGTACCAACAAAGACTTATTCTGCACAGAAGTGCCCCCTGTGATTGATATGTTATCATAAGGTGCATTATTAGACCTAATAGGGATGCATCCATGGTTTAAGCAGCATGTTACTGTTGTAACAGGTCAGTTGTCTTTCCAGTTCAGTTTTGGTCCACTGGTTCTGAACCCGGTGGCCCCTCTCAAGGAGCAACACACACTTTTTAATCCATTTGTTGGGCTTGTCTTTAACGGCATAATGTCAAACTTTACCTTTTTGAATCACAGAAAACAAACAAAACCATGTTAGGTGTTTGGAGTGAAAATGTCTCCTAGATGGAACTGCTAAAGTTTCCTAAGCTCTTATTTGAAGTATTTTCAAAAACAAATCCTGTTTTAAGATAAGAGGTACTTTATTGATCCCAAATTGCGAAATGTTTGCGTTGCAGCATAAACAAACAAAATAAGTCTCAAAATAGAATTAAAACAGCATTAAAAAGTAGAAAATATAAAGAAGACTGTGAAGATAAAACATCTATAAACTCTGACAAGTAATTTCTTGAACCTCAAAAGTCCCTATAGTTGTGTAAACACATGTTAACATACTTATTAATGTAAGAATGTGAGGTGCACATGCTGCTAACATACTCAGGGAGGTGATCATTCTTGAATGAGAAACTCAAATGACACACACTGTAAGTTCACACATTTGGTTTATTTGTAGCTATTTGAAAAGATCATAAATATGATTGAATGCACCTAAGCAGTGACAGGCTTCCAGCAGCTGCACTTGTGCTTCCTGTTGTCGCCACATCCCCCCCCCAGGCCCCGAGCAGCAGGACGCTCACACACAAGTCATTCAAGTTGTTCCCACCATCTCATAGTTAGTCAATTTGTCTTGAATGACATCAAAGTGCATTTATCAACATGTTTCAACAAACAGTTTCCCATTGACGTGATATATGACCTTCTGCTGCTGCCTGCATGAGGAGCAGATATGAAAAACCATGAAACCAAGTAGACACAGAATTGGTCTACATTGGCACTGCCTCCAGTAGCACCGAGATATGGCCTTCAAAGGAGGCATCAGAATAAATAAAGCTGTGTTTCCCAGAGAAAGCTGTTTACTCCGGACTTCAGATATATTCCTCTGGGAAACCCAACCTGTACTTGTACGGCACTTAACAGGGATGCACCGGCAAATGTCAGCAATTTTGCATCAAATCTCTTCAAACATGTCCTCACTCACATAAAAGTATAATATGGTGATTGAAATTACATTGCTTACTGAAGGTTGTCCAAGATCACCAGTTGTTATTGTCTAAAAAAGCATAGGTCTGTGCTGGTTGTGTTTATTACAGTGTAACATTGTGTGTGTATGTGTGCTCACATACGTGTTATGACACCGTGCTAAGGCACCTGAATGTCCCTCAGATAGCAAGCAGAAGGGAAAGCACCCATATGATGTGTGGATTGTATTGTCCGAGCTTACACCGCTGTTATTGTCCATGATTGTCATACCTAGATTTTCCAATGAAGCTGATACGCTCATATTGTTTGGAGTAGAGCAGTACTATAAATGCGCAGTTAATCAGCATCAGCTGATTATAGGAGACAACAAAATGGCCTACAAACTAGTAGGCGGCAAATAGGGGGGAAGGGGTTAAGATAAAACCGGGGTTTGCACTGAACACACTGCTGGTACACTCAAGGTGAAAATAAATAATCCTCTTTAAAACTTCCTTCAGAAAGAAAAACCCTGGAAAAAAGTTTCTTTAAAAAAGAAAGAAATATCTCACACTTCATCCTATCACAAAAAGTTGAGGATCAGAGAGTTGGACAGCGTATAAAACCCTCTGATCAATCTGATCAAACTGTGTTAAGAGAAAAACAGCTCATGGTGCTGAGCCCACCCTCAACACAACTCTGCTGCTTGGCTCTCTCTGTGTGTGTGTGTGTGTGTGTGTGTGTTTGTTTGTGTGTTTGATTGGGCCTGAAAACAAAACAAAGATGAATAATTACATCCTGATTCTTCCACTCATCTTGGCATTCTTCCTTCGTCCTCCCACTGCAAAGTCCCTTCAAACAGCAGCGTCTGTTCGATGCTGCGTGCGTCATCTGAGGACATCAGGAAGTGGGAAGGGAAACTACAATAAGGGTCGGAAGGGTTGAGAACTAGGGTGTGGGTCTTTTAGTCTGAAGTGAGGTAATGGGGGGTACGGTGAGTCCTCCTATGACTGGGGGAGATGTTGTCTGATAATCTCTCTGGACTGAGGGGGAATTCTGTCGGGGAAACGGACAGAGAACTCCACGATGAGGTCGCCGCGCTGTGACGGGTTCTTTGGGAACGGCAGGCCTTCCCCTCTGAGTCGCTTCACCGTCCCCGGCTTGATGATGTCGTGACACGGGAGCGAGATGATGCGGTTTTCCAACGTGGGAATGCTAACTGTGCAGCCACACAACGCCTGGAGAGGAAGAGAGGGGAGGGTTCAAATGAAAAGGTGAATTTGTCTTTTTGTCAAGTAGGTTTTCACATATAATAAAATAAAAACAGTTGAAAAATCTATTATAAAAATGTTTTCATAACAATTGAAAAAAAGGAAACACAACAAGAATATGACAAATTACTGTGAAGGAATAGTAACATATGCACAGTATATCTGGGTTAAAAGAAGAAGAGCAGTGCAGTTAACATTTTGAGAAATGCCAAAGCCGTGAATATCTCAATGACTTCATGTTTCCATGTTTCCATGAACTCAAGACTATAGCTTATCTTCTCTCAGTATGTCATCTGAACATTTCAAACTTCCATGTGTCTGTTCTGTTCATTGTGTGTGTGTGTGTGTGTGTGTGTGTGTGTGTGTGTGTGTGTGTGTGTGTGTGTGTGTGTGTGTGTGTGTGTCTGTATGTACTGTATGTAGGTAGAAGTGTGCGTGAGTGTGTAGTTGTGTGAGTGTTGGAGGGGCTTCACATTGCACAAGCGGTCTAATTTTAGCAACGGTCTCATAGCCGGGACTAATGAAGTGAGGCAGGAATCGGCTGAGCTCGTAAATAGTCGGAGGGCTTGTCAGATGGGCTGGCAGGGCAAGGAGAGACACACACACGCGCGCGCACACACACGCACACACACACGCACGCACACACACACACACACACACACACACACACACACACACACACACACACACACACACACACACACACACACACACACACACACAACCCTAACCCTGACCATACGCTGTTAGTCTTGCCTTTGGTTACCAATTTAGCATGGGAACAAGTTAAGCTCTGCCAATTATCAATGATTGATTATTGCTTTGATTCCATTTAAAACACAAGGTACAGTTGAGGCAGATGAACTAAAGAGAAGTGATCACAATTCATCCAGAGGGGAAGGTGATAGTTTACTAGTTACTGGGACTTTTCAGCAAAATCACCAAACGGTGGTGCTAAAGGAAAGTCAGGGGATCACTAAAGTCCTTGTATTGTCTGGGAAGCATGACTCCCTTTCAGACGGAGGTAATGGCATGTGTAAGAGATGAGATACACCATGAGATAAAGCATTTGTGTGGTACCGGGGAGAATTAAGAAGACATCAAAAGTCTGAATACTCTATTAAGAGAGGAATTCATGTCTCATTAATGTCTAAGA
This sequence comes from Pseudochaenichthys georgianus, assembly GCF_902827115.2. NCBI lineage: Eukaryota > Metazoa > Chordata > Actinopteri > Perciformes > Channichthyidae > Pseudochaenichthys > Pseudochaenichthys georgianus. Next base: position 36,827,426 of record NC_047511.1, on the reverse strand, counting down.
CACATTTCGTCAAGCTATGAAGCTCATTAAGTCGTTGATGTATCCTTCTCATTCCAAAGCCTACCAACTCTTTACACTCCCGAGGTCTTTAGTCTGTCATGATGTAATAGTGATTCTGCCGGGATTGGCACATGCTTAACCTCTCACACCAGGTCCCTGTCGTCATGCCACCAATGGTGTATCAAAGCTGCTGGAGATGTTGTATGTCTAGTCTGGCGTGTTAACAGTTGGAGTTCAGTCGGGCCGAGCAGCTGCTTCTCAGGACAGACAGAGTTTTCCAGCCATAACATCATCCTCCTTTTACACGCTACACACATGATAAGTGAGTAAGCCCGTGACTGTGATGGAGACTCATCCTCTTGCTATGAACACGTCCATTCACGAACACAAGTCTTACACACAGACAGGTTGCCATGACGCTGGGCACACACTGCCAGCTGATATGAGGACCCACTGATTACATAAGCCTGAGCTCAGACAACCGCTCTAGAGACACCAAAACACACACACACTTTGAATTGGCTATACTTTTACAGATGACCTTCATTCCTTTAGGGTCACATCCTAATGTTAAACATCTTTCTTACATGGCACCCGGCAGTTATGATCAGCTGTTTTTAACCAAAAGGACTCGTTAAAAGTCTACTCATAATCCAAAATGTGTCGACTAATTAGTGAACTATTCAAGTCGAAGACAATATTCCCCAACTACTATGATAAACCATGAATTGTTTTCAACCAAAAACGGCTTCTAAATGATCAAGAATTCCTGCTTTTCTCTGTTTACATAACATTAAACTGAATATCTTTTTGTTTTGGACTGAAAAAACAAGACATTTAAAGACATCAACGTGGACTTTGTCAAACTAGGATGGGTATATTTCACTATTTCCTGACATTTTATAAAACAAATAATTGATGGAGAAAATAATAAGCAAAGCTGTGGGCCGTCTATTCAGCTTCTGCCGCGTTTAAGTATTTGCATAACAATTGCTAAAATATGCACATGCTTCCTCACTCCCACTGACTGAACATATTCTACCATCATGGATAAACTGTATATTTGCCTTTTTAATTGACATCAGAAGTGTTGCTGTAAATGGCCCATTTTGCCTTCAGAGCCTCACAGCTACAGTTAGCACCTACGTGTGTTTTGGACGTGGGTTTTCGCTGCTGAGCTGAGTGACAGGAGCCTTGCACGGTCACAGATGACACCAACACACTGCAGAGGGACCATTAACGGCAGAAAGATCCGAATATAGGTCCATCTCAATGAAATCAATGTGTCCAATTCCTGCTAAGCTCTCTAACTGCTTCTGACTGCTGTCAAGGTGAAGACATCGCAGGGCTGCCTCGAGCAAAGCAGAGTCTCCGAGGAGTTTACAGCGAGGTCAAACGAGCTTGGCGGCACTAAATAAAAACTGCTCACCGGGACATGCTTCAGGCTGTAAACAAACCTGAGCATGGTGACTCATACAGGGGGCGAAATGAGACTATAGACTGCACAATAACCAATGTTGTTGTTGTTTAGAATGGGCACTGATTGGAAACAATCATCTTGTTGGCCTGGTTTATTATATACGGGTGCATTGCATAACATCTGCAACATTATATATGGCCTGTGTGCAGCATGTTGCCGTTGCTCTGCTTTCCTGAATCACACCTTCAGGAAAGCAGAGTGGAGCAGAGGAATATGAGCTCTTATTTGCTTTGGATACTGAATCATCTGACCCACTTCCCTAATATTCCCAAGAGAGGCCGTCCAGCCCCTATTCTCAGCTCCACTTCTCTCCCCCATCCCGTCTTCAGCTGCATCAGAACTAAGTCTCTTATCCGGCTGCCATAAGAGCAGAGGACTTAGCTGTGGGACTTCTGCGGTGCAAACTTCGTTGTGGGTTTGTTCAAAAGCCATCTCCTGCTTAGTGCCACTTAATCAGCTGCACTGTGCTCTCATTAAATAGACTGTCTTCATGACGTGCAGGGACCCATGTTTACCATGGAATTACCTCATGGAGTCGGAGCTGCTTTTAGAGGGGAAATGTTCAAAATTGGTTTGAGCGGAGAACAAACTACTCCCCCGACTCTTGGAGAACACCTGCCATGACGCCAGCCATGTTAGGGCAGGCCAGTGAGTGGCAGCGCTATTCTGCCAGCAGAGCAGAGCTGTGCTGGACCCGATGCCCCCGTAGGAGCGGCTAATTAAATGTCCTGCCAGTCACGTTAATAGCAGCCTGGATTGTCACCACTGTCACACTACAATGAATCTTTAACAACCGAGTGTGTTTGCAAATACCCTTGAAGATGCAAGAGAGTGTGCGCCTAAGTGGATGTTTATGGCTGTGTGTAGTTTTGTTGAGCCTGCCTGCATGTGCGTTTATGGATATTAATTCATACAGCAGTGCATAACAAGTGAGGAGGATGGCTCTGTGCCGGCCGCACAAGGACATCACATTCTGCTGCTCCTCTCACACTGCAGCGACAGAGACTTTGCCGCTCACTGATCCTGGCTTCAGCAACACACACACACACACACACACACACACACACACACACACACACACACACACACACACACACACACACACACACACACACACACACACACACACACACACACACACACACACACACACACACACACACACACACACACACACACACACACACACACACACACACACACACACACACACACACACACACACACACACACACACACTCCCTCCTTAACATGACAGGTATATCCACCTACCCGAGAAATAGTAATAGCCTTATATTAAAGTCACACCTTTTCACCATTTGACGAGACATGAATGACACAAAGAAAAGGCCATTTTTAGATTTTCATCCCAGCCTTTGCAGCTCGATGAATGCATTCACTTTTCCGTCTGGTTTGCTGGGAATCAAACTTCCAACCTCAGCAACATTATCTACTACATGCACTGAGACCAAGAGAGAGCACTACAGATAGACAGATGAGCAGAGGCACAAAAGAGAGAGATGATAGATGACAACGCACCTCTTTTAGAGTGATCTTGCAGTTAAAAATGATGTTGGAACCGTCTCTCTTTAAGTGGACGTGCCCTTTGTCTTTCAGCACAAAGGCTATGTCGGCAGGAATGTTCTCAGGGGTCTCGTCCCCCTCCTTGGGGAAGGTGATCTTGGTCCCCTCCTTCCATCCCTTCTTGATGATAATGTTGAGGATCTTGTCCTCTGTCCTCATGCTGCGGCCGTCCGGGTTCAGCCTGCGCCGCGTGATCTTCATTCGCTTCGTGCAGCCGTGGAAGATCTCTTCCAGCGAGACCTTCAGCTCGTGGACCACCGGGGGGTCCTGCTGCTTTCGCCCTGTCCCCAGGCGCTCTGAGTGCACCCCCCGCCTCCTGCGACCCTCTCCCGGGAAGCCGTTGTTCACCCCCGCTGGGAAGCCGAACTGCCTCCCGATATGAGCGAAGGGGTCTTCCTCTTCCATGTCCATGTCCTGCTCTGCGTCGTGGTCGTTGTGAAAGGTGAAACCGTTGGAGCGGCTGTGGCTGCGGTTGGAGCCAAAAAACATGTCGAAGGGGTTGGAGCCGCCGAAAAAGGAGGCGAAGGTGGCGTGGGGATCTCCATGGAAGGTGTAGTGGTACGTTGAGCTGCCAGGAACACCTGAAGTGCTGCTGCCGCCATTCCTCAAACCTGAAAGAAATAGGAGAGAGAGGAACGTGAGACGTGCAAAACACCCAACGTGCTGAAAAACACACATCAAAATGAAGTCAGATAACAGACACAGGGCCGTGTTCAGAAAAGACTTTGTGTGGGTAAGAGCACAGAGAAGAGCACAGCCCACGTGGGCAGGTAAATCCCACAGCATCAGTGATCTGCACACAGCCCTGGTGGTGGTGGAGGAATTCATCAAATACCAGGTCACTCCATCCAACGCCCACACACTTTTTCAACAGAGACACACATGCATGAAACACCCACAAATGTACAGCAGCCGCCGCTATTCATAACTCAACCACGTAATGATCTTAAGCCATCTGTCTGTCCGCTAACACACACACACACACACACACACACACACACACACACACACACACACACACACACACACACACACACACACACACACACACACACACACACACACACACACACACACACACACACACACACACACACACACACACACACACACACACACACACACACACACACACACACACACACACAAGCAGCTGAGGTAGACTATGAGGTATTAGAGCTAGTAAGTGTTGTTGACACTGAAGACAACAATCACACACACGTTTCAGCACATACACACACTTACAAGAAAGCATGGAAGAACACAGTATCATTACTTGAGTGATTGACCCCCCTCCCCTCCCCCCAAAGCCCTTTACTACAGGGACGTGCACAGGTACGGGCTAATGTTGCCCGGGCAACGGCCCTTTTGAACTTTTTGGCTGACCTGCCCCTCTGGAGAGAGCGAAAGTCTTTTTTTCTGTTGTGGCCGAATAAACATGATAAGCCCACAATTAGTATTGAAGAGTCTCGCTGCGATAAAACACACCTTGTCAGCGCTGTCATCTGAGCGTCACGTGACTTTGTTTACAATCTGACAGCTGAAAAGCAAAGGAAAGCCCTCCGAGTCCGGTCCGGCCTCATGTGGCTATGGTGATCATGTGCCTGCCTGGCTTTGGTGGCAAATCCTCGGGTCAATCTGTCCCCGGAAATGTCCCCGTTTTTAAATATGCTTGAATTGATTTTGAGTTGTCTCATGGCAGTTAGAGTATAGGGGACAAACCAGGGGACTTTACTTCCTCTTGACACCGTCGGTTATTTACCCTTAAATATACTTGTTATTGTGCATCTGTCTTTCTGTGTCTTTTCATCTGCTCCGTAAACTCCCTCACCGCTCTCTCTCTTCTCTTGATCGCCCTCTCTCACATACGGGGGAACACTTCACAGTCCCGCTTCATTGTAGGATGTCTGCCATGTCTCTACTTTAGTTTGACCATCTATGCTATTAAGTTATGGAATACTAAATAAATAAGTAATTAGATACCTTACCGTTACTGCGCTCATAAAGAATGATAAGAATAAGAATAATGCGTATTGAATTGGTTTAATCAATTAGTGAGTTTATTTAAGGCACAGCAGTTACAATGGTCAAACTACATTAAAACAGAATTGTCCACATTTTGTCTTTAATAGATCCTAACATTAGATATGTTAATGAGATATGGACCGCAAAACAAACAATTTCCCTGGTTTTCTTTTTTTATAAAAACTTCTTACGTTTTCGGGGGTGGGGGGGAGGCCCTTCTCTAGTTTAGAGCAATAGCCCCTCCAAATGTCTGTGCACGTCCCTGCTTTACTATGATATAACATGCTGTTCCTGAGCTATTTTAATAACAACTTAAAACATCATAACGCATGTATAACAAGGCCTGCACTCTCTGACCGCTTTCAGCCTGTGATCATACACAGACAGACAGGATCAAACCCAGACATGAACCCCCCCCCTGCCCCCTACTCACCTTCCTCTCCTAGCTGATCATAGACCACCCTCTTCTTGTGGTCGCTGAGTACCTCATAGGCCTCTGCGATCTCCTTGAACTTCTCCTCTGCGTTGGCGTCCTTGTTCTTGTCGGGGTGGAAGCGCAGGGCCATGCGTCGGTAGGCCTTCTTGATCTCATCCTCGTTGGAGCCCTTGGAGATGCCCAGGGTCTTGTAGTAGTCCTTTCCCATTTCTGCACACACTGTCGGGATTGGGACCCCCCTCTTCAGCTCAGGCTGTGGTCAGTCACTGCATGGTGAGAGATACCAGGCTACTGTCAGATTAGCAGCATAATGTCCTATCTCCATCTTCAGAGCTTTACTGTGAAATCTATTTGGCAATAGTTAGATTTGGGAACACAGAGTGCTAGTTAAGAGCTGCTATATCTCATGACGATTAACTTTTTGGTCTATAAATTGTCAGATGATGGTGAAAATTAAACTCAAAGCCCAAGATGACATCCTCAACACGAAGACATAGTTAACTGTCATAAAGGAGTAAACTAGTAAACTATCCAGAAAGTACTCACATTAAAGAAGAGGGAATTAGGTAATTTTTACATTTTCTTTTCTTAATAAATGACTCTTGGCAATTAATCAATTATCAAAATGTGTTACGTTTATAGTAATAGTTGACAACTATTTGATGAATGGATTAATCTTCAGCTCCATCGTTGGTTTTACTATCTGTTGCTATGGGGATGTGGTGGGAGCTGAGCTGATGCAGAGGAATCCCCTTTATCTGCTTTATGAAGAGGATCTCCATATCAGCTCGGACCAGCAGGTTAGCTATTAATAACACCTACTTTGATTTATTTAAAATGCACTTATTTTGAAATCTGATTCTGTGCAATAAATATAAATCACTTGGCTTCTGGCTGATCCCAGATCTGCTGCCAGCTGGAGACACAACGTGTCAGACAAACACCTTCACTGCGGAGCCTCGGAGCAGCACACACTGATCCTCTGTTCACCAGAAGTGGACGGAGAAGCCTGGTTACATAAAACGCTATGATAGTAATTGTAGTCTGCTAATAATAGCAGACAAAGAGATACCGGTGCGCTATACAAAGAAAGAGCCCACAGTCTTAAACTCCGACAATTCACACCAATAATTCATACCATCATTTACACCAACTATTTGGGTTAACCGACCAATAAACACTAGTATAGTTGTACTATAGTATAGTATAGATCATTTGCCATAATTACCCATACAATGAAAAGGGAATATTAATGAGAGAAAGCCAGGCTCACCACGAGATCGAGACAACTCGATTACAGGGAAAAGAAAGAAAAGAAAGCAATGGAAAACAAAGATAATCCTACCCGAATGCTCAGCAATAAATGAAGAATATCACAACGACATGGTCCCACTCCTCTCTGCTGTTTCTGCTGCCGCCTTGCACTGCTGGTCCTTATAAATTGACGTCAGGACGCCGGGAGGATCACAGTCTCTGAAATAACCGGTGAGCAAACATCTGACGTTTCAGTGGAAAACCTCGGACAACTGCCCAGCCCGCCTGCCATAAACCCACATCCATCACACACCGACTGGAAATAGGACAGAAACCACCGGGTTACCATCGGGATTCAAAGGAAAATCCAATTGGGGGGAAAGTTCCTAATGTGTTTCAGTCATAAATATCGATTACATTGTCAATTCACTTATTTATCGAGGTAACACTTCCAATCCTTTATATTCCCTGATCATGATCTTCCCCCTTCCAACATTTCGGGACTGAAATCTGAACGGATTAATTAGTACAAATATATTTTACATGTTTGGTTTCCTTACCGAGCCTGTGTCCGATGGTCTGAGAGTCTAACAAAAAAAAATCCCTTAGCAGTTTAGAGCAAACCCAGCCCTCTCCACCAGTAGCAGCCAGCTCTTTGTTCAGGATCTGCTCACACACCCTCAGCATTCACACTGAGAGGTACACTTAAGTTTGATTTAACCATTTTAATTATGAGCAGAGCTGCATTGCTTTAATTCCCTCATTGATGTACCAGTCTGAACAGGCATGTAAGAGGCAGGGCTTCACTGTTCAGAGAAACAGAGTCATACTTAGATAGCGAGAGAGAGATACATAGAGAGTCCTGATAAACGACAGAAAAGCAATTACCTGATTAAAAAAAAGCATGATCGTGTGGTCGTGCCTGGGTTGGTATAAACCCTGCTGAGCCATGTGATGACTCCCGATAATCATCATTTTTGATCTTTTATCTACATCCTACTCTCACTGACACGAGACCCTAAAGTTCACACCAACTTTAACAAGTTCATCCACTTTAATGTCATGACATAACACCTCACCCCCGATGACTTCAATGTGAACATCAAAATGACCCAGCTAACCCTAACACTTGACCCATGCAGGATAATGCTATAGGGAAACCTGGTCCTGGGGTAAACACCAACACATAATTAAACTATGAGAAACCAGTTGTAGGTTGGAGCTACAGGATTTCTGGGTCAGTTTTCTGCTTTCACTGTTATGATTTGACTGGATCTGCCAATTAGTCACCTTTATTCTACACCTTAGCCTATACTTTCAACAGGAACCCCAACCTCTACTTCATGCCCACAATCCAGATATAAACCAACATTCACTTTTATCCTGAAGGCCATACATTACAGATTAAATAACAGCCTACCAAGCTTTCTAAAAATCAAACATAACACCAGGTCTGAGTCATTATTGATGACTTTTACCGATAAGTAGGTACTCAGTGGGGCGAAGTGGTGAAGTGCTTCTGTTCTGCTGGGTCAATGTGAGAGAAAGAAGGAAAGAAAGAGACTCATTTAAGCCTGAGTCATCCTTCACCACCGGAGTGGCGAGGAGGTGCAAGAAAAGTGGGTGTCTCAATTGGAGGAGCCTGTCAGACACACACAAATAAACACTTGTTCTCAAACACATATGCATGTACTCTCACACACTAAACATTGAAAACAATGCAAGGACATAGAGAGAGACATTCCTGTGTGTCCAGCTGAGAGTGGGTTTGGGCTTCAGGGAGGGTCTTCAGGCCAGTGCAGCTGTCCCAGCAGAGCAACTGGTCAGCAGGAGTGTTGTCCATGAGGGCCCTCTGTTCGGGACACTGGGACATGTTGAAATCAAATGCAATGCACTTAGGGAAATATGCACCGACTGTACCAAGTGTATACTAATACTATAACTAAGTACTAATACCACAATGTAAACATACTATGTAACAGGGACAAGGAAATAGCCATTGGGAATATTACTTTGGCAAAATGTAAGTATATTCAAGAAAATGTACTGAAAAGTAAAAAAAAAAAAACTAGATATACACTATTATATACTCAGTTATAATTACTCTTGCATCAATGTAAAATCAACATTTTACCTTTGCAGTTTTTCGAGTCATTAGCCATTTGTATAAAAGTGAGCCAATTATTATTTTCATACGTAATTAATTGGCTGATTACTTTTGGATTAAAGGTTTGTTTGGTTTGTAATAAGTATTCAACAAATCATATGACATCTCCACATTTATAAAATAATATAATCTTCATGTTTCAAGCCATGAAATGTTTTCGCATTATTAATAACAAAACAGTTTTATGAGCTAAAAGAAACTAGTAACTTAAGCTGTTGGATAATTATGAAAAAAAACTACAAAGGACGTAGGAGAGGCTTAAGTGGCATTAAAAGAAAACTGATAAGTAAAATACAAGTGCTTCAAATGTGCATAGTACTTTAGAAAAGCACTTAGCGACTCTCCACCGCTGCACATATTATACAATAAACCTTCTCATTACTGTCGGCAGGTCTTGCATAACTAATTGTGTTTCTGCAATCCGCACAGCGTGTCTGCAGCCTTATTGCCCATGATGACCGGATCCACCACGTGCGGCTCTGATTGTCTATGAACAACTGATGCTAGGTTTCCATGGTGACATGGGAATCTGCCAGACAGGGATGTGTCTGCCAGGAATACCCTGTCTCAGCAAAGGGTCCTACATGGGTGTGTGTGTGTGTGTGTGTGTGTGTGTGAGAGAGTACAAATTAGGTGAGGCTTTGGGAGCAAGCTGTCACGTAAACATTGCCTCCACTGTACTGCACCACCTGAGCCGAGAGAACAGAAGGTTAATTAAGTTGCAAAAGGAGATCGAGGACACAGAATACACCAGAGGCTGTTTTTGAGTGAAAAATAGCCAGTCGTAAGTGTCTGTAAGCATCTCCCACCTCCTCTCTCACAGCCTCAGAACAACCCGTCCTCTCTACCTCCTCTCACACTTATACCCTTCCTGTAACCATAGAGACCACAGTTGCCTGAAGAGAGGTTCACCCAGATAGTTGGGTTGGTGTTAAATGAGGACGCTGGATGTTTTTGTGCACAATTTACAGACCCCCCCCCCCCCCTTCCCTCCTGAACAATCTTCTTTCAACTGAAGACGTGCTGTACCTTCACAGAGAGAACAACAGGATGCTGATGACAGTTAAATTACAAACACAAAGCACACGTTCGTCTTTGAGACAAGGAAGCTTTATTCTCAGTTTGACCATCTGCAGCGTTATGTCAGGTTTGTTGTGCACATTGTGTCCTGTATTGCCGTCTGGACCTTTTGTCTCGATCACTTATTAACAGCTCAATTCATAAAACAGTTACGTGACGTGTCAGCGGGGTTTAGATCAGTCTCTCAGAGGCTCGATGTATACATAGTCCTCGATTGCTGTGTTCAGTTGATAAATAACATCTAAGACATTCACTTCTCTTTATTGAACATATTCCTGTCTCCTTTGTGCAGCCCAGCACAGAGCTCCCTCCTCCAGCAGCCCTACAGACCCATTCCTGCTTACTGACTCATAACAAATAAATTCTTCTGACATTAAGAGTCACCACATACTGTAACACAGGCAATAAGGCGGGCTTCAGGCCGCACAAGTGCAGCACGATTATTACTGAGATGGCACAGAGCAACAGAAGTGGTGAGCTGAAAAGAATAATTAAAATGTGAATACTGTTGGATGTACAGTATGGAGGTCGGAAAAAACGGAATTATCTGCCTTAAATGACCCAAACATTAGTGTATATAAGTCCAGTTACATAGTACCTCCAACAACGTGACACCCCTGCCCTCAGTAATACCAACAGCATCAGTAATTTGTGTAACAGAGCACACACTACTTTATAAGGAAGCAAAGTAGTGCGGGACATTGTAAGTGGTACTTATATAGCATGTGCCCATTCAGGCTGCAGTTTTTGTATCCAACTGAGACAGATGAAACAAGCAAAGTGCACGGTCAAGACGTTTTAAGTAGCTGAGCAAATGAAAATAACATCTCTTTGGCAGAAACAAGGAAAGCACTTGTGGCTGGACGGAAACATAATACTGGCAAATGCTCTGTAACTAAACATTATCACCTGTGTTCAGCATCTAGGATCGAGAGATTTCAGATTGTAGCTTTTAGCTAGATGCTAGCATTAACAGCTGAGATGTATCAGGCATTTAACCTCTAGATTTCCTGGTATGTCCCCCCATTTTTAAAAAGGTACTACTAGATGTTAGGCCCATTAGATCTGTCATTTAATCTCTTTTAAAATATCTGTGGACCCTTAAACTATTTTACTCACTCCTAAAGCCCAGTGAGGAATTCTGATGAATGAATTCTGCTTCAATAAATATGTGCAACTTTCTCTAAAATCAAGAATAAAAACAGATGTGCTGCAAGCCAACAGGCAAGTTATTTAGAAAGTAACAAGGCATAAACATGAGGGAAGAAAGCAAAGTGCGAGTAAGGATAAGAGATTAGCACATAACGTTTTCTTATGCTTCCGACTGGTTTCAACCTTCATCACCAAGTATTTTTCTCAAATGCAGTCAGCATCTGTCTCGCAAAAGCTCTCGCTGATGAGTCACAAGGCTGATATAAAAGCAACAGCAATTCAGTGTCATTGCTGTGCAGATCAGAGGTCACTGTATTTTGCACAGGAGACAAACTTCCTCTCGGCCCTCCAGGATGAGTGTCAGGTCAAATGAAGGTTAACGGATAATGTGCAGATATCTGAGGTCCGGGTAAAGGAGGTTGGCGAGCAGGGCCAGCAGGCGGGGTCCGTCTCTGAGACAGTGTCCTGGGTAGCGGATGAACTGGAGAGCTTTATTCACAGAGTCCTCTAACTCTGCATACTGCTTATTGCTGGGCATGGCCTCCAACACCCCCAGCATCTACATCCAGGGGAAAAGACGAGGTATTTTTAGGAGGTGATTGCAGACTATAAATCTAAAACACTGTGTTTGAAGTTTTGTTGCATACTTGCTGTGCTTTTGCAGAGAGCTGCAGGTCACCGGTGGGTTGGAGTCGAAGCTCGGTCTCTGACGGCACCTGGATGGACAGGAACGCTGCCAGACTGCGCACCACCACCCTGAACCTGGATGAACGTGAGGTACATATTAACAGGCAGTTTATCAACATGGATTAAATTCATATTTCACTCTGATTAGAGTTGATCCAGAAGAGTGGTGCAGGAAGGTGTTCGCATTGAAAAATCATAAAGGGTGTTAATATGGGGAGATTCTCCTGCTGAACAGAAGATGCTAGTATCATAAATGTTTGTTTGCCACAGAGCATTTTTCCGGGTATATCTAGTAAAATACTTCATTCCTGCACGGCACCACTCTGAACCAATACCAGTGTGGAAAATACCTCCTAAAAACATGGATCGTGTATCGGGGTGTACGCGAGTCTGTGCACCAATCCAAAATCATGTAATCATATAATTTACGAGTGTATTCTACACAGGAACAACAACAAGAAGTGTGACTTGCTACCCAATCTGTACATTCTGATCAATAAGCGTTTGCAACTCTTAACTGAGATGATAAAGACGCGAGATAGCTCGCTTGCTAGCTTTGCACCTGCCTTTACTGATAGAACAAGCGCTAGCAGGAGTACAATTGACCAGACTAGCTCGCAAAATGCTCAACCAAACGGGGTTAGTCGTGAACATCTGAAATAAATTCAGAAGAAATACATTTTAGTTTTCAATGCAGTGATATTGCATCGGACTCGGTACCCATCGATATACATCAGACTAGGTATTGGGGATGAAATCATTCTATTGGCATATCTCCAGAACCAATATCTGATATCTATCTGGCCTATGTGTTTTATTAGTTAATAAAATGCTGCATGTGAGCTTACCTATTTGAAACAGGAGACCTCTTCCCCAAACCGATAGCTCCCAACAGCCCAGAGTTCAGTCTCTCTTCTCCCAGCTGAAGCAGCCTGGTCTGCAGCCTCAACAGACCCATGACGACCCCTGACCCTTCAGTCTGGCCTGTCTGATGCTTCAGCTGCTCCGCGGACAGACTCAGAGCTTTGTGCCACCAAAGGAACAGCTTGGCTTCATCCCCTGGACCACTGGACACACAAAGCACACATTCTGAGAACATTGAACTCTAAAAGCCATAACAAGCAACCGAATGAGAGAATGACGGGATCAAACCTGGGGAAGACCTGATTGGTCCAGGTGCCAACTAAAGCCAGAGTCCTCCTCTCGTTGGCGGCTGTGTATTCAGAGTTGAGGCGCTGCAGGATGAAGGCATAGAGCGTCAGGAAGCTGCCTCCTGATTGGCTCTCAGAGAGGAAGTCATCCACTGTGAGCTCAGGTACCTGCAGCGACGCCAAAACAGGACCCCAACCAACAGATTCCTCCTCCGCTGGAACAAACACACAGGGGAACAAAAATCAATGAATCCTTCATTTCAATCTCAATTTAACGGTTAAAAAGAAGTGAAGAGTCAGCCATTAATAACGGTCTAAAACAATTATTAAAATATGTTTAATACAATTGTGAATCAAAGCAATCTTGAGAGGTCCTTGAGGATACAGTCAGAAATGACCACACAAACTATGAATCTGAAGGGTCCAATATAATGCGATTTCCCCTGGAGAGAGATAGACACCAGACCAAAAACATGATCTTACAATAAAACCAAAACGTCGGTTACCGTGGTTGAAGTAGGCTGTAATGCACGCCTCCATGATCCGCGTCATGTGTCGCACTGAAGCAAGACAGCGGGAGCAAGCGGTGAGAAGAGGCAGGATAGGGAAGCCCCTCCCCTTCCTGTCCAGCCAGGAAATGACATGAGCAGCGAGCGCCTCTCCTGTTGAGACTCCAACTCCATTCAGCAGAGCCAGAGCATCGCTGAACAGACTGCAGAAGGCCATGTGCCTCTGCTCCAATCCCGTCTCTGCAGAGGAGAAAAGCAGGAAGTGATGAGAAAGGATGATGGGAGAACTTTTGGATCTGGTGGTTGATTTTCTGAGGAAAATGTAAGGACAACTGGCCTGGTGGGATGAACGTGACGACGCTCTCCAGGAGAGACCCCAGCTGAGCCTCCAGGCTGCTGAGGCTGAGGCTGCCCCCCTGCTCCAGAGTCACCAGGGACCGAACGCACCAGCACACGTACACCCCCGCCTTCAGCGTCTCCTCCTGACAGATGTAACACAGATTATCATGTTTAAAATGTTTCTGTTTGTTGAGATTCATGCCATACATTAACTCATTATACAAGAGTGTTTTCCCCATAACTTTTAGCTCCTGCAAAACCACAATGTAGGTATCATTTGATTTTCTTATCAATCATTGTCTAAGCATTCTGTCTTTTATTATTAGTGGTTCACTTAATTTTATGAAAAAAATCTATATATTTTAAAAGTGAAGAGGAAAGGTGAAATCTAACTTTTGAAGTAAAAGCAACTTTCCAAAATAAATACATGTATTCATTTCTGATACCTGAAGTAATGTTCGTGTTGGCATCTTATTTTAACATCCTGGACTTTCAGGAATGTAGTTGATACAATTAAAGACAACATATGTTGCTTGGTTTTGTTTACAGTAAAGCTTGGAAGTGTCTTTTGCCAAAATCCATCTGTTTGGAAACGTCATCAAGTAGGGTATTGCGTTCTGCTGCTCTACTTCAACAGTCACTGTGAGGTGTTGCGTTTATGTAATTTGGCTGAGTGATGCACAGCTGGCATAGAAAACTGAATTGTACAAGTCTATATTTAATACGGATGTTCCGAGCCTCCCCCTTTGACACTAGATGTATCTCCCTGGGGCAGAGCAGGGGCAGTGTTGAGAGCTTTAGTATGAAGTGAATACTTAAAACTTAAGTTAATTATAAATCATATATGATCAATCATATTCTTGTATGAACCCATAATGAGAATGCTTCTTGATGGTTTTTGAATATGTATGTATGCTTACAATTTTAGTTGTTGCTGTTTGATAACTTTGCGTTTTAAAAAGAGGGTGTTGACAGCTTCATAGTATGTTGAATACTTAAAACGAAAGTTAGTTATAATTAAATATAATCAATTATATTCTTGTATAACCCACAATGAAAATGCTTCATATTTTAAGTTTTTCTATATTTACAGCATAAACAAAACAAAGTGGTTTGTTAAGTTGAGTGTAAGACCTATAATGATTTATGCCTTACTCTCTGATAAGAGAGTAGGCAGGTTCTTTCCTCTCCTCTCACAGCAGGGAGGGGGGCTCCGGACTTAAGGAGAAACACATTGAGGCCTCAAAAGGGTGGTTATGTCATAGCCATAAATATGTCTAGTCATGTTTTGTTTGTTTTTTACACAAACTTGGGAAGGTGTGTCTTATACCAGAGCCAATAGAATATGTTGGTTGGGTATAGAGGAGGTGTTTTTGGGGTTTTCTATCCGGTTTTTTGAGCATAAAAAGACTGGGTTTTTTTTGGATTTAGGGGAGAGAGGGGGAAACCCCTGGTATACTCTCTCCCGGTAAGCTCTGGTCCTCAGAGCTGGGTTAGATGGCTCTCGGTAAGATATACCTGGAAGACGTTATTCGGACGTACGGGAAGCTTAGACCTAATAGTACTATTTAGATCGACCTGGAAGGCGTACGGGAATCAAATGAATAAGCTCTATTTAGGTATACCCGGAAGGCGTTATTAGAACGCACAGGAATAAAATGAATAATACTATTTAGATCGACCTGGAAGGCGTTATTCGGACGTACGGGAAGCTTAGACCTAATAGTATTATTTAGAAGAACCCGGAAGGCGTTAGCACGGAAATCAAATGAATAAGCTCTATTTAGGTATACCCGGAAGGTGTTATTAGAACGCACAGGAATAAAATGAATATGAATTAAGGTTGTAGATAAAAAATATAACCCCAGCATGATATGTTTTGTATGATTATAATGTGTTTAAAGGTAAAGACTCTGTATTAGTTTGGACCTATTTTTCTTCAAATAAACTGATCTCACCTTTTGGATTGGGACAACTAAAAAGAAAATCTGTGCTCTCCTCTCCTGCTTCAAAGGTAAGACTGCACCCTGCCACACACACTTAGATAGGAACACACCTCATTTACTGATATCAAAATCCTTCGGGATCGCTTAAACAGATTAAAAAGAGTTGTCTGAATAGAAACAGCAGTTAATTGAACCTGGTTTTTCGGGGAGTTAATAGAGGTGAGACCTTGCTGACGTTTGGTGGATCTGAGCCAAGCAGTAAACTTACATAGACTCAATAACTTCGGTCAGGTCAATTAGTAGGTCAGAGTAATTTACCGGAATAAATTATCAGGACCTCACTTACTCTAAACAGCAGATATAAGAGATTTAAAGTCATTGTTATATTTTCCGAATAGAGGGCTCTTCTGTATAATACAGCATTCAACGACAGTCATATTGTAGCTATTATCTCTATTCTTCCTACAAATTGACTCTCAGAAATTGAAATCTCAGCTGCAAGTCTTCTTCTTTACCATTTATTATAGTGTAACTGTAGTTCCCAATGTATCATAAAGGCCTGATTTACTTCATGTATACTAAATCATCACTGAGTGAGTTCTGTCATACATTTCTGGGCTTGAAACCTTGACTGGGCTGCCGTCTGCTTCATACAGAGCTTAATTGTGGGAGATTAAACCAACTCCAATGTGCTGTAAACTCGAGAAAACTGAGAAAACTGGGGGTCTGGGACTGGTCTCACCCTGTGTGGAGCCTCATTAGGGCAAGGGTGGAGCCCAGCAGCGCTGCGCAGTGACTTCAGCAGCAGCTGAGGCGCCGAATCAGCACTGAGCAGCAAGGAGGGCGGGTAGTGGGTGCCAACATATCCCAGAATGCCCTGGTATGAAGACAGGTCCAGTTGGTGCCAGGGAAGAGAGGTGGACTGGACCAATAGACTCAGGAGAGGGGAGTCCTGGAGGATAGGGAGGAAATAAGGAATTAAGAAGCCACAATAGGTCTGACCAAAATGAAATAAAAAAATAATCCGGATTTACCTGTTGACTCAGGATTTGTTCCTCCTTTGCCAGAAACACTAGCATGTAAAGTAGATAGACTAGCATGGTATGTGTCTCCTTCTGAGCACCCATGTCTGGTAGAGTTGGATATGTCGTTGAGGTGGGGGGAGGTTGTAAGTGGTCACTGAGGACACTGACCCAGTTTACTTCACATAACACTTCTCCCAGAAAGAGGAAGCAGCTCTTGGGACTTCCTCGCTCAACCTGCAGGCACAGGGAGAAGAGAAAAATCAAAATGCATTATACTCTTGATTCAATAATTAGACTGATGTGCCTTCCATTTACACCGCCTGCCTAGCTCTATCCCTTATTCTAACTTTACCATTCATTGATAAGCAAATATTATATTAAACTGTGGGATTTTTAATGACTCAATGTTTTTTTAATTTGTGCATATTCAGTACTGCAGCCTCTCCAGGTCTATGTGGGTCTTGGAAGACAAGAACTTGTTTCCAGGAACAGACAAGTCAGGCTAATAATAGGAGCTATAGGCGAAGGATCGAGTCTCAAATGAACATGCTCCCCTGTGTCATGCATGTCTAGACCAGAGAGGGGGGTCAGGGTGAGGAGTTGGAGGGTAGAGTGACTCACTTTGAATAGCTGCTCCATCAGCTGGGTGTCGGGGGTGCAGGTGTCTCCAGGGCAGCTGCGGAGGTGTGTGGGATACAGGTAGAGCAGGTACCTCCGGTGTGCGGGGGGGGCCGTGCAGCTCTCACAATACTGCATCATACACAGCCACAGAGCCCTCTCTGCCCAGCAGCAGCGCTCTGCACACACACACACACACACACACACACACACACACACACACACACACACACACACACACACACACACACACACACACACACACACACACACACACACACACACACACACACACACACACACACACACACACACACACACACACACACACACACACACACACACACACACACACACACACACACACACACACACACACACACACACACACACACACACACACACACACACACACACACACACACACACACACACACACACTTAAGTAGTAAGTAAGTAAGTAAGTAAGTAAGTAAGTAAGTACGTTTAACAGCACACTCATGTACTCCAGGAGACCCACCTCTGAACTTGTGATGCAGTGTGTCAGTGAGCTGAGCATACAGGCCAACCAGACATCCTGCCGCTACAGCGTCAGTCTCCAGCCAGGGGTAGCACTTCAGGTTACTGAGACAAAGAGACACAGATGTTAAAATCACCTTTGTTTCACGTCATTCTTCTTCTGGAAAGCACACAACTGCTGCTGAGATCACAGTTCCAACTATGGCAGCAACTAAAGATTATTTTCATTATTGAATAGTATGCTGCTAAATGTTTAGTCAATAATATGTCTGTCTGTCTGTATGTTTTCAAGATATTCGGTTAAATATTTTATAATGATATTAAATGGAAAAATGCAGAAATTCTCCAAATTCTGAAAAAGCATTTGATGAAACTTTTTGAAGAGACAATTTCCTAAACATTTAACCAATTATCAAAATACTTGGACATTTTGTATCTACTAATTTGTGGGGTCTTTTCTCTCTGAGCAGTGCAATGTTTGTGGTTTCTTTGCAATGTTTACTGTGTATTATAGATACAAATTCCCTTGGTTTGCTGCTGTCCATTAACAACAAAAGCAAAGATAACATCTGACAAACTTGTGGAATGCAAGTAAATTAGATTTCTTGACTCGTCTCTGTCTGTGCTCTCTTCTGTGTCACATCCTCCTGACTGACAACAATTCCCACCATGTGACTGCTGAGGGAGTGTCATGCTTACCCGCCATCCTCCGTGTCCAGAGGGAAGATCCAAGGCTTAAATAACTTCCCGATCTTACTGTGTAGGTCCTGCAGAGCTGTGAGAGTGCAAGACATATTTCACTTGTTTATACTGACAGATAACAACAAAGTAAAACATTAGGTCAATGTAAGGACGTTTGGCAGTTACCTTTCATTATTTTGACGTTTCCCACTGACTCTCTGGCGAGGCTGTTGAGCTGCACGCTGATCATACCACCAATCAGATGCTCCCAGAAGGAAACCACCTCGGTGATGTAGGGAGTCCATGCTGAGTAGAGGCCGAAACTGCGGAGGTCGGCCTTACTGAGACGACTCTGCATGAAGTAATCACTCAGCCAATTAACGGTCTCATCCACCTGTTGGAAGCCAATTAAATGACACAGTTTGATTAATATTGAATGGTTAAGCATCATACAATTCAATGAGATAGGATGACAGTTTTATCCCACAGGCCATAAGTGCTAAACTCCTGAGCTCTGTGCCTTCACAACTTCATACCATTAATCTGTTTGCATCTCATATATATATATATATATATATATATCTATTATTTCAATAAGCTGTTTTTATTTCACTGTAGAGCATTTAATTTTAAGGACGTAGGAGAGGCTTAAGTGTGGCATTAAAAGAAAACTGATAAGTAAAATACAAGTGCTTCAAATGTGCATAGTACTTTAGAAAAGCACTTAGCGACTCTCCACCGCTGCACATATTATACAATAAACCTTCTCATTACTGTCGGCAGGTCTTGCATAACTAATTGTGTTTCTGCAATCCGCACAGCGTGTCTGCAGCCTTATTGCCCATGATGACCGGATCCACCACGTGCGGCTCTGATTGTCTATGAACAACTGATGCTAGGTTTCCATGGTGACATGGGAATCTGCCAGACAGGGATGTGTCTGCCAGGAATACCCTGTCTCAGCAAAGGGTCCTACATGGGTGTGTGTGTGTGTGTGTGTGTGTGTGTGTGAGAGAGTACAAATTAGGTGAGGCTTTGGGAGCAAGCTGTCACGTAAACATTGCCTCCACTGTACTGCACCACCTGAGCCGAGAGAACAGAAGGTTAATTAAGTTGCAAAAGGAGATCGAGGACACAGAATACACCAGAGGCTGTTTTTGAGTGAAAAATAGCCAGTCGTAAGTGTCTGTAAGCATCTCCCACCTCCTCTCTCACAGCCTCAGAACAACCCGTCCTCTCTACCTCCTCTCACACTTATACCCTTCCTGTAACCATAGAGACCACAGTTGCCTGAAGAGAGGTTCACCCAGATAGTTGGGTTGGTGTTAAATGAGGACGCTGGATGTTTTTGTGCACAATTTACAGACCCCCCCCCCCCCTTCCCTCCTGAACAATCTTCTTTCAACTGAAGACGTGCTGTACCTTCACAGAGAGACAACAACAGGATGCTGATGACAGTTAAATTACAAACACAAAGCACACGTTCGTCTTTGAGACAAGGAAGCTTTATTCTCAGTTTGACCATCTGCAGCGTTATGTCAGGTTTGTTGTGCACATTGTGTCCTGTATTGCCGTCTGGACCTTTTGTCTCGATCACTTATTAACAGCTCAATTCATAAAACAGTTACGTGACGTGTCAGCGGGGTTTAGATCAGTCTCTCAGAGGCTCGATGTACACATAGTCCTCGATTGCTGTGTTCAGTTGATAAATAACATCTAAGACATTCACTTCTCTTTATTGAACATATTCCTGTCTCCTTTGTGCAGCCCAGCACAGAGCTCCCTCCTCCAGCAGCCCTACAGACCCATTCCTGCTTACTGACTCATAACAAATAAATTCTTCTGACATTAAGAGTCACCACATACTGTAACACAGGCAATAAGGCGGGCTTCAGGCCGCACAAGTGCAGCACGATTATTACTGAGATGGCACAGAGCAACAGAAGTGGTGAGCTGAAAAGAATAATTAAAATGTGAATACTGTTGGATGTACAGTATGGAGGTCGGAAAAAACGGAATTATCTGCCTTAAATGACCCAAACATTAGTGTATATAAGTCCAGTTACATAGTACCTCCAACAACGTGACACCCCTGCCCTCAGTAATACCAACAGCATCAGTAATTTGTGTAACAGAGCACACACTACTTTATAAGGAAGCAAAGTAGTGCGGGACATTGTAAGTGGTACTTATATAGCATGTGCCCATTCAGGCTGCAGTTTTTGTATCCAACTGAGACAGATGAAACAAGCAAAGTGCACGGTCAAGACGTTTTAAGTAGCTGAGCAAATGAAAATAACATCTCTTTGGCAGAAACAAGGAAAGCACTTGTGGCTGGACGGAAACATAATACTGGCAAATGCTCTGTAACTAAACATTATCACCTGTGTTCAGCATCTAGGATCGAGAGATTTCAGATTGTAGCTTTTAGCTAGATGCTAGCATTAACAGCTGAGATGTATCAGGCATTTAACCTCTAGATTTCCTGGTATGTCCCCCCCATTTTTAAAAAGGTACTACTAGATGTTAGGCCCATTAGATCTGTCATTTAATCTCTTTTAAAATATCTGTGGACCCTTCAACTATTTTACTCACTCCTAAAGCCCAGTGAGGAATTCTGATGAATGAATTCTGCTTCAATAAATATGTGCAACTTTCTCTAAAATCAAGAATAAAAACAGATGTGCTGCAAGCCAACAGGCAAGTTATTTAGAAAGTAACAAGGCATAAACATGAGGGAAGAAAGCAAAGTGCGAGTAAGGATAAGAGATTAGCACATAACGTTTTCTTATGCTTCCGACTGGTTTCAACCTTCATCACCAAGTATTTTTCTCAAATGCAGTCAGCATCTGTCTCGCAAAAGCTCTCGCTGATGAGTCACAAGGCTGATATAAAGCAACAGCAATTCAGTGTCATTGCTGTGCAGATCAGAGGTCACTGTATTTTTGCACAGGAGACAAACTTCCTCTCGGCCCTCCAGGATGAGTGTCAGGTCAAATGAAGGTTAACGGATAATGTGCAGATATCTGAGGTCCGGGTTAAAGGAGGTTGGCGAGCAGGGCCAGCAGGCGGGGTCCGTCTCTGAGACAGTGTCCTGGGTAGCGGATGAACTGGAGAGCTTTATTCACAGAGTCCTCTAACTCTGCATACTGCTTATTGCTGGGCATGGCCTCCAACACCCCCAGCATCTACATCCAGGGGAAAAGACGAGGTATTTTTAGGAGGTGATTGCAGACTATAAATCTAAAACACTGTGTTTGAAGTTTTGTTGCATACTTGCTGTGCTTTTGCAGAGAGCTGCAGGTCACCGGTGGGTTGGAGTCGAAGCTCGGTCTCTGACGGCACCTGGATGGACAGGAACGCTGCCAGACTGCGCACCACCACCCTGAACCTGGATGAACGTGAGGTACATATTAACAGGCAGTTTATCAACATGGATTAAATTCATATTTCACTCTGATTAGAGTTGATCCAGAAGAGTGGTGCAGGAAGGTGTTCGCATTGAAAAATCATAAAGGGTGTTAATATGGGGAGATTCTCCTGCTGAACAGAAGATGCTAGTATCATAAATGTTTGTTGCCACAGAGCATTTTTCCGGGTATATCTAGTAAAATACTTCATTCCTGCACGGCACCACTCTGAAACCAATACCAGTGTGGAAAATACCTCCTAAAAACATGGATCGTTTGTATCGGGTGTACGCGAGTCTGTGCACCAATCCAAAATCATGTAATCATATAATTTACGAGTGTATTCTACACAGGAACAACAACAAGAAGTGTGACTTGCTACCCAATCTGTACATTCTGATCAATAAGCGTTTGCAACTCTTAACTGAGATATAAAGACGCGAGATAGCTCGCTTGCTAGCTTTGCACCTGCCTTTACTGATAGAACAAGCGCTAGCAGGAGTACAATTGACCAGACTAGCTCGCAAAATGCTCAACCAAACGGGGTTAGTCGTGACATCTGAAATAAATTCAGAAGAAATACATTTTAGTTTTCAATGCAGTGATATTGCATCGGACTCGGTACCCATCGATATACATCAGACTAGGTATTGGGGATGAAATCATTCTATTGGCATATCTCCAGAACCAATATCTGATATCTATCTGGCCTATGTGTTTTATTAGTTAATAAAATGCTGCATGTGAGCTTACCTATTTGAAACAGGAGACCTCTTCCCCAAAACCGATAGCTCCCAACAGCCCAGAGTTCAGTCTCTCTTCTCCCAGTTGAAGCAGCCTGGTCTGCAGCCTCAACAGACCCATGACGACCCCTGACCCTTCAGTCTGGCCTGTCTGATGCTTCAGCTGCTCCGCGGACAGACTCAGAGCTTTGTGCCACCAAAGGAACAGCTTGGCTTCATCCCCTGGACCACTGGACACACAAAGCACACATTCTGAGAACATTGAACTCTAAAAGCCATAACAAGCAACCGAATGAGAGAATGACGGGATCAAACCTGGGGAAGACCTGATTGGTCCAGGTGCCAACTAAAGCCAGAGTCCTCCTCTCGTTGGCGGCTGTGTATTCAGAGTTGAGGCGCTGCAGGATGAAGGCATAGAGCGTCAGGAAGCTGCCTCCTGATTGGCTCTCAGAGAGGAAGTCATCCACTGTGAGCTCAGGTACCTGCAGCGACGCCAAAACAGGACCCCAACCAACAGATTCCTCCTCCGCTGGAACAAACACACAGGGGAACAAAAATCAATGAATCCTTCATTTCAATCTCAATTTAACGGTTAAAAAGAAGTGAAGAGTCAGCCATTAATAACGGTCTAAAACAATTATTAAAATATGTTTAATACAATTGTGAATCAAAGCAATCTTGAGAGGTCCTTGAGGATACAGTCAGAAATGACCACACAAACTATGAATCTGAAGGGTCCAATATAATGCGATTTCCCCTGGAGAGAGATAGACACCAGACCAAAAACATGATCTTACAATAAAACCAAAACGTCGGTTACCGTGGTTGAAGTAGGCTGTAATGCACGCCTCCATGATCCGCGTCATGTGTCGCACTGAAGCAAGACAGCGGGAGCAAGCGGTGAGAAGAGGCAGGATAGGGAAGCCCCTCCCCTTCCTGTCCAGCCAGGAAATGACATGAGCAGCGAGCGCCTCTCCTGTTGAGACTCCAACTCCATTCAGCAGAGCCAGAGCATCGCTGAACAGACTGCAGAAGGCCATGTGCCTCTGCTCCAATCCCGTCTCTGCAGAGGAGAAAAGCAGGAAGTGATGAGAAAGGATGATGGGAGAACTTTTGGATCTGGTGGTTGATTTTCTGAGGAAAATGTAAGGACAACTGGCCTGGTGGGATGAACGTGACGACGCTCTCCAGGAGAGACCCCAGCTGAGCCTCCAGGCTGCTGAGGCTGAGGCTGCCCCCCTGCTCCAGAGTCACCAGGGACCGAACGCACCAGCACACGTACACCCCCGCCTTCAGCGTCTCCTCCTGACAGATGTAACACAGATTATCATGTTTAAAATGTTTCTGTTTGTTGAGATTCATGCCATACATTAACTCATTATACAAGAGTGTTTTCCCCATAACTTTTAGCTCCTGCAAAACCACAATGTAGGTATCATTTGATTTTCTTATCAATCATTGTCTAAGCATTCTGTCTTTTATTATTAGTGGTTCACTTAATTTTATGAAAAAAATCTATATATTTTAAAAGTGAAGAGGAAAGGTGAAATCTAACTTTTGAAGTAAAAGCAACTTTCCAAAATAAATACATGTATTCATTTCTGATACCTGAAGTAATGTTCGTGTTGGCATCTTATTTTAACATCCTGGACTTTCAGGAATGTAGTTGATACAATTAAAGACAACATATGTTGCTTGGTTTTGTTTACAGTAAAGCTTGGAAGTGTCTTTTGCCAAAATCCATCTGTTTGGAAACGTCATCAAGTAGGGTATTGCGTTCTGCTGCTCTACTTCAACAGTCACTGTGAGGTGTTGCGTTTATGTAATTTGGCTGAGTGATGCACAGCTGGCATAGAAAACTGAATTGTACAAGTCTATATTTAATACGGATGTTCCGAGCCTCCCCCTTTGACACTAGATGTATCTCCCTGGGGCAGAGCAGGGGCAGTGTTGAGAGCTTTAGTATGAAGTGAATACTTAAAACTTAAGTTAATTATAAATCATATATGATCAATCATATTCTTGTATGAACCCATAATGAGAATGCTTCTTGATGGTTTTTGAATATGTATGTATGCTTACAATTTTAGTTGTTGCTGTTTGATAACTTTGCGTTTTAAAAAGAGGGTGTTGACAGCTTCATAGTATGTTGAATACTTAAAACGAAAGTTAGTTATAATTAAATATAATCAATTATATTCTTGTATAACCCACAATGAAAATGCTTCATATTTTAAGTTTTTCTATATTTACAGCATAAACAAAACAAAGTGGTTTGTTAAGTTGAGTGTAAGACCTATAATGATTTATGCCTTACTCTCTGATAAGAGAGTAGGCAGGTTCTTTCCTCTCCTCTCACAGCAGGGAGGGGGGCTCCGGACTTAAGGAGAAACACATTGAGGCCTCAAAAGGGTGGTTATGTCATAGCCATAAATATGTCTAGTCATGTTTTGTTTGTTTTTTACACAAACTTGGGAAGGTGTGTCTTATACCAGAGCCAATAGAATATGTTGGTTGGGTATAGAGGAGGTGTTTTTGGGGTTTTCTATCCGGTTTTTTTGAGCATAAAAAGACTGGGTTTTTTTTGGATTTAGGGGAGAGAGGGGGAAACCCCTGGTATACTCTCTCCCGGTAAGCTCTGGTCCTCAGAGCTGGGTTAGATGGCTCTCGGTAAGATATACCTGGAAGACGTTATTCGGACGTACGGGAAGCTTAGACCTAATAGTACTATTTAGATCGACCTGGAAGGCGTACGGGAATCAAATGAATAAGCTCTATTTAGGTATACCCGGAAGGCGTTATTAGAACGCACAGGAATAAAATGAATAATACTATTTAGATCGACCTGGAAGGCGTTATTCGGACGTACGGGAAGCTTAGACCTAATAGTATTATTTAGAAGAACCCGGAAGGCGTTAGCACGGAAATCAAATGAATAAGCTCTATTTAGGTATACCCGGAAGGTGTTATTAGAACGCACAGGAATAAAATGAATATGAATTAAGGTTGTAGATAAAAATATAACCCCAGCATGATATGTTTTGTATGATTATAATGTGTTTAAAGGTAAAGACTCTGTATTAGTTTGGACCTATTTTTCTTCAAATAAACTGATCTCACCTTTTGGATTGGGACAACTAAAAAGAAAATCTGTGCTCTCCTCTCCTGCTTCAAAGGTAAGACTGCACCCTGCCACACACACTTAGATAGGAACACACCTCATTTACTGATATCAAAATCCTTCGGGATCGCTTAAACAGATTAAAAAGAGTTGTCTGAATAGAAACAGCAGTTAATTGAACCTGGTTTTTCGGGGAGTTAATAGAGGTGAGACCTTGCTGACGTTTGGTGGATCTGAGCCAAGCAGTAAACTTACATAGACTCAATAACTTCGGTCAGGTCAATTAGTAGGTCAGAGTAATTTACCGGAATAAATTATCAGGACCTCACTTACTCTAAACAGCAGATATAAGAGATTTAAAGTCATTGTTATATTTTCCGAATAGAGGGCTCTTCTGTATAATACAGCATTCAACGACAGTCATATTGTAGCTATTATCTCTATTCTTCCTACAAATTGACTCTCAGAAATTGAAATCTCAGCTGCAAGTCTTCTTCTTTACCATTTATTATAGTGTAACTGTAGTTCCCAATGTATCATAAAGGCCTGATTTACTTCATGTATACTAAATCATCACTGAGTGAGTTCTGTCATACATTTCTGGGCTTGAAACCTTGACTGGGCTGCCGTCTGCTTCATACAGAGCTTAATTGTGGGAGATTAAACCAACTCCAATGTGCTGTAAACTCGAGAAAACTGAGAAAACTGGGGGTCTGGGACTGGTCTCACCCTGTGTGGAGCCTCATTAGGGCAAGGGTGGAGCCCAGCAGCGCTGCGCAGTGACTTCAGCAGCAGCTGAGGCGCCGAATCAGCACTGAGCAGCAAGGAGGGCGGGTAGTGGGTGCCAACATATCCCAGAATGCCCTGGTATGAAGACAGGTCCAGTTGGTGCCAGGGAAGAGAGGTGGACTGGACCAATAGACTCAGGAGAGGGGAGTCCTGGAGGATAGGGAGGAAATAAGGAATTAAGAAGCCACAATAGGTCTGACCAAAATGAAATAAAAAATAATCCGGATTTACCTGTTGACTCAGGATTTGTTCCTCCTTTGCCAGAAACACTAGCATGTAAAGTAGATAGACTAGCATGGTATGTGTCTCCTTCTGAGCACCCATGTCTGGTAGAGTTGGATATGTCGTTGAGGTGGGGGGAGGTTGTAAGTGGTCACTGAGGACACTGACCCAGTTTACTTCACATAACACTTCTCCCAGAAAGAGGAAGCAGCTCTTGGGACTTCCTCGCTCAACCTGCAGGCACAGGGAGAAGAGAAAAATCAAAATGCATTATACTCTTGATTCAATAATTAGACTGATGTGCCTTCCATTTACACCGCCTGCCTAGCTCTATCCCTTTATTCTAACTTTACCATTCATTGATAAGCAAATATTATTATTAAACTGTGGGATTTTTAATGACTCAATGTTTTTTTAATTTGTGCATATTCAGTACTGCAGCCTCTCCAGGTCTATGTGGGTCTTGGAAGACAAGAACTTGTTTCCAGGAACAGACAAGTCAGGCTAATAATAGGAGCTATAGGCGAAGGATCGAGTCTCAAATGAACATGCTCCCCTGTGTCATGCATGTCTAGACCAGAGAGGGGGGTCAGGGTGAGGAGTTGGAGGGTAGAGTGACTCACTTTGAATAGCTGCTCCATCAGCTGGGTGTCGGGGTGCAGGTGTCTCCAGGGCAGGCTGCGGAGGTGTGTGTGATACAGGTAGAGCAGGTACTCCGGTGTGCGGGGGGCCGTGCAGCTCTCACAATACTGCATCATACACAGCCACAGAGCCCCTCTCTGCCCAGGCAGCAGGCGCTCTGCACACACACACACACACACACACACACACACACACACACACACACACACACACACACACACACACACACACACACACACACACACACACACACACACACACACACACACACACACACACACACACACACACACACACACACACACACACACACACCACACACACACACACACACACACACACACACACACACACACACACACACACACACACACACACACACACACACACACACACACACACACACACACACACACGTAAGTAAGTAAGTAAGTAAGTAAGTAAGTAAGTAAGTAAGTAAGTACGTTTAACAGCACACTCATGTACTCCAGGAGACCCACCTCTGAACTTGTGATGCAGTGTGTCAGTGAGCTGAGCATACAGGCCAACCAGACATCCTGCCGCTACAGCGTCAGTCTCCAGCCAGGGGTAGCACTTCAGGTTACTGAGACAAAGAGACACAGATGTTAAAATCACCTTTGTTTCACGTCATTCTTCTTCTGGAAAGCACACAACTGCTGCTGAGATCACAGTTCCAACTATGGCAGCAACTAAAGATTATTTTCATTATTGAATAGTATGCTGCTAAATGTTTAGTCAATAATATGTCTGTCTGTCTGTATGTTTTCAAGATATTCGGTTAAATATAGTTTATAATGATATTAAATGGAAAAATGCAGAAATTCTCCAAATTCTGAAAAAGCATTTGATGAAACTTTTTGAAGAGACAATTTCCTAAACATTTAACCAATTATCAAAATACTTGGACATTTTGTATCTACTAATTTGTGGGGTCTTTTCTCTCTGAGCAGTGCAATGTTTGTGGTTTCTTTGCAATGTTTACTGTGTATTATAGATACAAATTCCCTTGGTTTGCTGCTGTCCATTAACAACAAAAGCAAAGATAACATCTGACAAACTTGTGGAATGCAAGTAAATTAGATTTCTTGACTCGTCTCTGTCTGTGCTCTCTTCTGTGTCACATCCTCCTGACTGACAACAATTCCCACCATGTGACTGCTGAGGGAGTGTCATGCTTACCCGCCATCCTCCGTGTCCAGAGGGAAGATCCAAGGCTTAAATAACTTCCCGATCTTACTGTGTAGGTCCTGCAGAGCTGTGAGAGTGCAAGACATATTTCACTTGTTTATACTGACAGATAACAACAAAGTAAAAACATTAGGTCAATGTAAGGACGTTTGGCAGTTACCTTTCATTATTTTGACGTTTCCCACTGACTCTCTGGCGAGGCTGTTGAGCTGCACGCTGATCATACCACCAATCAGATGCTCCCAGAAGGAAACCACCTCGGTGATGTAGGGAGTCCATGCTGAGTAGAGGCCGAAACTGCGGAGGTCGGCCTTACTGAGACGACTCTGCATGAAGTAATCACTCAGCCAATTAACGGTCTCATCCACCTGTTGGAAGCCAATTAAATGACACAGTTTGATTAATATTGAATGGTTAAGCATCATACAATTCAATGAGATAGGATGACAGTTTTATCCCACAGGCCATAAGAGTGCTAAACTCCTGAGCTCTGTGCCTTCACAACTTCATACCATTAATCTGTTTGCATCTCATATATATATATATATATATATATATATCTATTATTTCAATAAGCTGTGTTTTATTTCACTGTAGAGCATTTAATTTTACACTATGTTTGGATCATCTTGTTATTTTTTTAAATCAAACTGAATATGCACAAATATTAAGTGAGTTCACCTCTGCTGCATTACTTGCACATTAGTCTTGCAGTATTTTATTTCTACTCAGTTTCTTCTTGCACTATGATTACATTTATTGTATTTTATTTAGTTGTATTTCTTATATATATATATATTTATGTCAGATAGTGACTTTTTCATTGCATGTCTACACTGTATATGCTGTGCGTATGACAATAAAGCCATTTAAACCTTTTTTGAGACCCCACGGACACTTCGGCGGGTCCGAAACCACAACATCTGCAAGCAACAGTGTCTGAGGGCTTCTTAAGATTTAATAAACTATGAATGTTTCATATCCATGTAACGGGAAGAAACTCAGCTAACTGATGATTTTTTGAGAAAAACACAAGGCTGAGCCTCTGAATTAGCCCTGTGCGAAAACATCTTAACGCCATTAGCACAGAACTCTAGCTATACCGATATACTAATTGGATCTGCACAAACAAGCTTAGATAACATCCTGAGAGTCCACAGATTATATAAATATAAGGATCATCACTGAGCGATCAGAACTCGTGACAGGGGAAGCAAATACAGACAACACACAACGTAGCTTTAGGTAGCAAAACACGGAGATATGCTCACCTTAGCTGTTATTCTGATCAAAAGTCGTGTTCAATGGCATTAAAACGAGAAAAAACGCGGCTGAAGGTTAATCCATAGGTTAATCCAATGTGTCTGTCACTTTGAAAAAATTATTGATAATCCATAATTGAATTTTTATGCAAAAATCGGAGAACAAAAATTAGCTGCTAATGGTAGCCACCAGAGTGTGTTGCAGCTCCGGTTTTGGCTATGCGTCACTCTCACTCCTTATTTGGTAAGCTGTGTGTGTATGTGGAACTTTCCCTCGATTCCATTGGCTCTAGCGGTTAAAAAGAGATGTCAATCATTAAAATCGACCAATGGGTTCCAGAGAAACGGCAAAAACGCCCATTTCCACCCAAATGGCCCCAGAGGTGGAGTTTCTTTTGCTAAACCTCTCTAAAAAGGTCAAATGTCACTTGTTTTGCATCAATCTTGATACAGGGTACTTATTATATGTTTTACTTTGGATTCCTAAAGCTTTTAGTCTACTAACCCATCATCCAAGGGTAGTTTTCACTACAAGTAAAAAGTTATTTTTGGACGGACACTATATTTTACAGTTTTTTTACTATGTTCAATCCGAATTTTCTTTAAAATAAAAGACATCTATATTGATTCTGACTTTTCTACATCCAACTCACAGGGTTATCATTACTTTGAGAAAAAAGATTATTAATGTTCTCCTTTTAGAAGGGAAGTTATGGTCATTTGTTCTGGAAATGTCATTTTCGAGCCTGAGACCTGAAACACAGGCTTGGGGTCTAACAGTTAACACAGGAGTTACCTGCTGATGGGAGAGGCTGATGGGGGATCTGTAGGGAGCTGTGGGTCCAGCAGAACGGCCGGAGACATCAGGGGTGCTCTGTACTGGTTCAGCTTTGATCTTGCTACTACGGGTCGGAGGTAAACAGCCGAGCACTCGCAGAGTCACCTTCCAGCACTCTGGACTCAGTAACTGGTCCGAGGAGCCTGGTGACGCCAAGAAAGGTGAGGTGAGATTTGTTTTGTTAGAAAAGTTGCAAATCAAACACCTAAATCTAATATTCTTGAAATAAAAGTACTATAATAGATCTCAGCATTTGTGCCTTCATTTGGAATCATTTTATATCATGGTAACAAAAACAGTCTATTTGTCTGTCACACAAACACATTCAGTTGTCTTGACAAACATTGGCAAGTGGATTTGATTCAGTCGCTTAATAGAATGATTCAGCTCGCTTCGGTTTTGTTAACTAATTCATTATATTTTTTGTTGGTGGGAAGATGAGTAGGAGACATGCTCTCAGGATGAATGCGTTTGATGAATCACACGATGAGCAACAAACAGTCCTTGCTCCGAGGTGCATTACCAGACAATTTATAACACAGCATAAGAGACGAATACATTTTTTTTATATCTGCTGTCTTTGCAAGTTAGTGTTTAGTCTGAACCAGTAGTCAAGGCCAAGAACCACTTAGCTGAAAGAGAGAAGGAGCATGGCCCCACTTATTATATATATAAATTAGTTGCATATTAAACTGGGCCTTCAAAAACTTGAAGAGAGGCCATGTATAAAACACTCATCTTCATAGTGTGTACATATAATCTATTAAAATAACAACAATACTTACAACAAGTAGACAATGTCAATTATGGATAGATTTGAATAGTGAT
Organism: Pseudochaenichthys georgianus; assembly: GCF_902827115.2. Lineage (NCBI taxonomy): Eukaryota > Metazoa > Chordata > Actinopteri > Perciformes > Channichthyidae > Pseudochaenichthys > Pseudochaenichthys georgianus. The sequence goes on along the minus strand of NC_047511.1, from coordinate 36,795,709 downwards.
GTTGTGTAAATCAAATGGGTAAAGGTTTATGAATGCTAAAAGTTAGATTGATGTTACTCTAATGTGTATTTTCAAACATATTTAAATGTTGAGGACCACCTCGGGGCCATGGGCCCTCTGTTGAAGACCAATGACCTGAACCTTTCATGTAGTGTTCTACAGGCAATTGTTTGAGGAAAAACACACAATTGATGATTGATTGAGTAAAAGTTGTGGTTCAAGTTCAAGTTGTGGCTTTATGGGTTCATAAGTCATTTGACTAATCAGTTTAAAACATCTGCACACAACAAGGAAACACACTTACTGGTCATCAGAAGACGCAGGCAGTCACTGTAATGATCAGGGAAATGGTGGCGTAGAAGCCAGGTCCAGTGTTTGGTGAAAAGGTGGAAAGGTGTAAGAAATTCTGGTTCAGGGTCTCGCCCGCAGACGCAGAGAGCTCCGTGGACCAACTCCAGCAAACGGGTCCTCTCCGAAAACACAGGATGGGATTCATTCAGCCACTGGGACAAATCAAACTGAATGGGGAGAGGTAGAGGGGGTTACTGCGATTGGGCTGCTTAAGACATATTGTATTTCTTCACTGTGTTTAATTTGTGTCCAGGCTGACCTTTGTGAGCAGCATGAAAATGACATCAGCACTGTCAGGGTGTAAGGATGTCACCACGTCTTGGTAGAGAAACACCAGCTGAGTGGGTGCTGAGTTGGGAGTGAAGAACGGGGAAATGAGCGGGCAGAGACGCCTGTGCTCCAGGATCCGTTTCAGGACAGGTCCGCATTCATTTGCATTGCCTTGGATAAACACCTGGACACAAAACAAGAATATAATGTCAGTCAATTCAAGCAAGTTTTATACATTTGAGGCTACAGCTAGTGATTCTGTAAAAATAAACCTTTTTTTTAACAGAGTCATGTTTTACTCTTTTCCCCCAGTGCTCTCATTGGAATCCTGGCATGCATGACTGTCAGGATATATTGATCGTTGTAGAAAACAAGACAACAAGTCAATTTCAATAAAGTTACCAATTATAACTGTAAAGGCTGAACAGAGTAATGAGAGTAAACCGGCCCCTTTTAGCAATTGTTTCCAAGCTGTGTCCGAGTTAATCCCTGAGCAGCAGTGTTTCTGGTTCAAGTAGGGTTCACAAATTTAGATATTTACTTTGTGCATTCCAAATAAAGTTAAACAATGCTTAAAATAAATCTTGTACTGCTCTGTGTGTGTATGCGCACCTGTCCCAGTATCTCCACACATGAGGAGAGGTACTGGCGTGTTGGGGGATGTCGCAGTGTGTCTTCACACACAAAGGAGACCACCTGGTAGAAGGCGGACACGCCGACATGCTGCACTGCCGGTAACTTCTGTGCCTTATATATATTCACCAGAGCGCTGAACACAAAAAAATGCATTAGTCAAAACCCCAGAATGAAAAACTTGTTCTGTTCGTTTCGAAAATTATATTTATTGTGATGTGGTTTCTGTTTATACTGACGTGATAAAGTTCTCTGTGTGGACCGCGGCCTGGGCCAGGCTCTGAGGTGGAGGCGCCATGGCGTCAGCTTGAAGCTTCTTGATGTCCCTGCGCAGTGACGTTATCTGAGTCTGCACTGCCTCCTGTCTCTGGACGCACTCACACTATGCAGTTACAGAGAAGACACACAAACACATTAATATATCATGGCAAGGAAATTATAAAATGTGGCTGGTAGGGATTTTAGTGGTCGTACTGTGACAGTGATGTTTGCAGGTCCCTGGCACGGCTGCCCGCCCTTCCCTTTACACTCCAGCGCCATGGTGACCTGCTCCGGTTGGTTCTTATACAGCAGAGGAAGGCTCTCCAGCAGCTCCTGCTCCATCGCCACCTGCTGAGCTTCACGTGTAACTGAAATCCTGCAACAGGATGAACAAGTATTTTTTGTCATGTTTCAATGTGTAGCATTTTGTTTGAGTAGAACCAAGTGACAGCAGGTCTGTGTGTGCATGTTGGCCCTACTGATGATGTTTCAATATGTGTGGGACCCCCATGTACCTGGCCTGATCCTGCAGGATGCGGAGGTCCTGCTGCAGCAGTTGAGCAGCAGCTTTAGAGTCAGTGAGGCAGGTGGTGGGGACTTCAGCTACTGGAGGCTTTAGCTTCTGCAGCTCTGGAGCAGGACAGGGAACTGGATGCTTCTGCAGGTTGGACAAGATTCGCTCCCTTGCTGCACACAGAGACACAAAGCACAACAATAAAGATAGTTCATACTAAGAAAAAGTAATTATTATGTTCAACATTTACATATCTGCTGGAGTTAAACTTTCTGTAATCTTTTGGATATTAAACTTTGGCTGTGTACCATTCTTGAGGCTGGTGTAGTCGGTGAAGCCAGGGTTTTGGGCCTGCAGGAAGATGGGCTCACTCTGAACCTTTTCCCACAGAGACAGAACCTCTCTCTCGTCATACTGCATACGTTCCTGGTCCACATACTCCAGCCATAGTTCCTAGAGCAAAACAATACAATACATACTGAAACGTACCATCTACATGATGTGACAGTTTTTACTAAACTGTTACAACCGCTGTACCACATGTAGGGCTGCAACAAACGACTAATTTGATAGTCGATTAATCTATCGATTAATGAAACGATTAATCGACTATTCGGACTATTATGCCTTGCACAATTTCTCAAGCGCTCTTATTTAGCCATCAACTTTTAGATGTAGCTTGAGGTTGTTTTAGGCATGTGGAAACTAACAATGAAGACAATAAAGATGAATACTTGATTAAAAAATACATATTATTAAATTAACTAAACAAATTGTTTACAAAATGAACATTGCTTTTCATTTAAATTAAATAAATAATATTTCACATCAAAAGAAACAACAGTGTTTTAGCAAATAATAAATAATGTGATAACAGAACTGTGAACAGAATAGCTGAAACTTTAACAAACTAACTAATTCAGTTTCCTCAAATCATTACCCCATGTTTATATACTTGAGTTAACTCCGTGTGTTGCTGCTAGCATACATAACACCTGAGGTGAAAACGTTACTCGTGGACGGGGCTACAGAGCTGCTAGAAAGACAGTCCAACCCGGTGCATTCCTCCGTCTGGATGTGGAGCACTTTTGCTAAATGTTTAGACAAACTGCTCGTGTTACCGCCCTTACATGCTAAACACTTATTGCACTTTGCAACGAGCATCGAGACGGGTACAGTTTAACCACACCTCGGAGCGGCGTTCTCTCCGCCACCTCCGCAGTGTGTTGCTGCATGTAGCAGCCGCGTGTGTGTAAACGGCCCCGCCCCCTCCCACACAGACCAGGGAGAGAGATCTCGTCTGATCGAAAATACATCATAGACGCATTTGTTTGTCTTTTTACATATTATAAACGAGCAGGCCACACTAAGGCTGCGGCCCCACGAGGACGAATTCGGTCGTTTGCGTTACTGTTTAGTGTCATATAGACCGTTCGGCCACACGAGGACGACCGAATACGGCACTAAACGACTGAGGAAACGACAACGGGTCCCAAGGTGGATAGAAATGCATACGCCACTCTCTGGGGGGTCAAACAGCTCCGTGTGTGCGCCCTATACGGACATTTTCAGATCACTGATAGTGATTGCGCAATAGCCCCGCCTCTCCCCACCTCTTCTGCTCACCTCCGCTTACCCCGCGCCAGTGCTGAAGTGTTTCGCCACCAACAACAACAACAATGGCGGATCGCAGAGTTGCTATCGTGCTCCGGACGCTATTGACCATGCTACAGTTGTTTGTGCAACATCTACAGCAATAATGATGAGGCAATAGCCCCGCCTCTCCCCACCTCTGCTGCTCACCCCCACGTCAAAGTAAACTGCATCCTGAATTCAGATTATTTATCTTTCTCTCGCGAGTGAAGTCTAATCTGACAGGACGGAGACACGCAGCTCTGCCCACCTACAGCTCCTCCCGCTGCAGCAAAACACACACTTCAAGTCAGATCATCACCCTTAGCTATTTTAATTACCTCTCAAACTCCCTAAACTAGTTATAAATATGTTTATCTTTTACTGTCGGCCGAGTCACTGATTACTGGATGAGCTGCTGCATGAGACAGACACTGACGCTGTCCGAAGAGAAGGAGGAAAAAGAGAGGCTCCGTGTATTTTATCATTATATTATATAGAGTCGTTATTCATTTGTTTTAAAGCTCAATAAATAACAAAGAAGACCTTTGACCGGCACTTTTATAATTTTGTCCGGAAGATTTCAACTTTAATACACTCTGACTGGCGAAAAACTCTGCCCGGTTCCCTCGGCCCCCACCGCGGAGAATAAACAGAAGGGCAACCATGACAACCATGCTTCTTCGCTGCTTTTGTGGAGGAAGTTACAGCGCCACGTAGAGGCTCCTGCATATGTACTGCAGCTTCTCCAGCAGTTGGAGCTAAACGGAGCGGTCTCAACACTATCCGGATAATTATTGCATGTGGACGGAAGCCGTTTGCGATTGCGTTTGCGTTAATCCTATGCGTTTAGCCGTTTTCGTCCTCGTGGGGCCGCAGCCTAAGACTGCGATATAATGTTTTTGTATCAATAATACATGACATATATTTTTTAAATGTCTCCAGTACCGATAACGTTGTAGCTTAACGGCGCGTAAAACGCACGTGATGACGTCACCAACGAATCGACGACTGAATTAGTTGGCAACTAATTTGGTAATCGATTTTAATCGATTAAGTCGATTAGTTGTTGCACCCCTAACCACATGTAGAATGTACCTCATTCTTAAATGTTATAAACACACAAAGACAAACCCACCTGATGCCGCTGCATGACCTGTGCCAGTCTGTGTGGTTCATACTCGGGAGGAAGAGAGGGAAGATATACTTCCTGCTTCTGTAGATTTTCATCATCCAACCACATGGTAAACACACCAAACAACCTGTAGGCAGCAAATCATTGGAGATTTAGAAGCCTGGTAACACACTACTGGCAGCCAAACAACAGGAAGGGTGTATTTGAGTGCACACATTAAACATCAGTGACCTACCTGACCAGCTCTGTGTGAAGATGAGGAGAAGTGAGGTAAGGGGGGCGAGGACTGCCAGGGCTTTCTTCGCCCTGGCTGTCTGGTGAGGGTGTGTGTGGGGGGGGCACCCTGAGGGCCTGGCTGGCTGCGTGGTGGAAGTCAGACACTTCCTGTATTCTCTGTCTCAGGTCTCTGAGTAAAGCGGCCTGAGAAGACGCCTGGAAAAACCGCCGGCCGATACATCCTCCTGCAGCCAGCCTGGTGGAGGACACATAGAAAAAGATGATTGGTTCCTTTACACAATTGTGGATTTTAAACTTTTCAAATTTCCATGACCATTTACAACTCATAAATAAACAAGAAGAACGGTAAAGAAGTATTACTCCAAATGTCCAAACAGTTACTTTGTTCACATCTCTTGAATTGTCCCTTCCAGGCACACTCAATACATCATTACAGAATACAGAAGAAACACAACTGTTTATAATATCAATATATTTTCAAATATTTAATTACAATTTTAATTTAACTTTCTTCTGGATGCAAGTCTGAATAACAATGAGGCAACATTAGTTATTTGCCTACATCATAAATAATAACTCAATATCAACATAACATTGGTCATTTGGGGGCCATTAAATATTGAATGTAGACTTGCTCTGCATTTATCAAATATATTCTGTTCTATCTCTTTTCAACCTGATTTAATCAAGCTGGCGGGAGAAACAGAACACATCGAGAAATGTAAGAAATGTTTGAGATGGTATACATGACATCAACACATATTAGAGCCACGTTAAGACCAACCGCTACAGTAAAACAATTGCCATCCTTAGTCCGAGATTACAGAAAAAAAATGTATGTTAGAAAACAAAATTAGATTTTGATATTGCATAGTTCCTAGTTTAGGGATAGTACTGTGTGTGCATCGTACCCATACTCCGGTCCCGGCTGTCTGAAGTAGAGCTGCAGAAACTTCTGCCACACCAGCGGGAGGATGGGGTGGTCAGGAGGCGTGGCCAAGGCCTGACACGCCCAGCGGTAAACCTGCAGCCGCTGCAGAGACGGAGCGACCGGCAGCTTCAGCCTCTGCTGCGCCTTCTGGCTCAGACACAGACACAGGGTTAAAAACATAACCAAAACACTCACTACCATGCCACTGCCCTTTGACCTTGCAAGTATTCTGTTTTAGCTTAGTAAAATGTCCAACAGTGCAATATCGAGGACACATTTTTTTCGTGTGCTGTATTGTAAAACATCTTCTCAGTGCCCGGTGATAGTAAACTATTGAAATTACCAACAGTAATCCTGATATGTCCAAATCAACAAATGTATACATTTTTGAGTATATATCTGTATACCTTTAAGGCTTGATCAGGGGAAGTGTTGGGCTCAGACAGAAGCTCATTTTCAACCCAGCGTCTGAGCTGAGAATCCTCCTCGAACAGGCCCTCCATGTTCAGCACCAGCCAGGCGAACCACACCTAAAAACACACAGACGAGTGAGGAGAACTTCACTGATGTGATCGAGAGTTCTAGCACTACTGATGGTGCTCTGGGGTCCCTCACCTCTGCACTCAGGGATTGGCCCTCTACGAATGAGGGTGTGGCATGTCCAGCAATCCAGCCAACCAGTGAGGAGAGCAGACCACGATCTCCATGGTAACCCAAGGCATTCTACAAGAGGTACAAAAAAATTGGAAAAGTTACAGCTATTGTTTGTGAAACTGTGCTTATTACCTGGTGCTGGGTCCCTGAAGTTCCCCTGATGGAAATGCTGAATCCTAGTGGGCACGTTTTCTTTTAATAATAATGTTACCATAATGTGATTTAAAGCTTAATGAGTGAAAGGTAATTGTTCAGCATCTCTAATTAATTAGCTCAAACTCTAATGTGGGGCCCTTTAATGTTAATGTAATATTTATATTTATAATGTGACTGCAGGCGGTTTGCAATGCTTCATTTATCATATGCACCTATGAGACCTAAAAAGCCCCTAAATAATGCAAACCTAACACCACTGAGTAAATACCTTGTGCTGTTGGTACAGGAGTTTCTGCAAACATTCCTCCTGATGGTGTGTGAATGCTGCACAGCAGATCTGATCCAGGAGGAACAGGACCGTTTTGTCCCGGTACCAAAGGTTCTGCTGGGTCAAAATCCCCAACCAAAACTCCAGCACCGCTGCAGCACCAACACGACCGGGCTTTGAGCTCTCCACCACATGACTCTGAGAGATAAACAAACACATGTATGCATATTCTCTCATATGAGCCCTAGATGTTGACTTGAAATACATTATTATAATAAAAGCTTGGGACAAACCTGAATGACACTGTTCAGCAGTCGGACATTGTCTCCATAGGCCGTTCCTGTGAGGAGGGGTGCGACCCGATGTGTGACCTGCTGTGTCACACCTTGAGGACACACACTGTCGTACTGCAAGAACAACTGGATACAACTCACAAACCTGCAATAAAGAACAAATGTAAGTGTTGGTAAATATATTTTATGGGCTGTGTGTGAAGGATGTATCTTTCTTACTGAGAGTTATTCAGCAGGTAGAAGCTGAGAGGGTAGGTGGGGGGTAAGATGTTGTCGAGAAGATGCACAGCGGCTCTCAGGTGGCGAGATTGTATCAGACTTTTCAACAAGCCGACTCCATCAGTGCAAAAGTGTTCCAGACTAGAACAAAACAACAGGAGATTAACTTAAAGTAGCTACAAGGAGTTTTTAACTACTTATTGAACAATCTAATGCTGATGACTGAATTAGAGCTATTCCTGCTAGACTGGGATATAATGTGTATAATTTATGTTTAAGATTAATAGCAAGAGATGGTAATACATCAATATATGAATTTATGTATTCATGTTCGTGGCTCAAACAAGGTTATCTTTGTTTCACAATTGTCATATTACAGTTATTATTAATACATATCCACACATAGATACGTAACCTATTGTATATACATCCAGAATCGACATAAAATGAAAGTTCCTTGTTTGCTTTCATTTAAATTGTATGTATAAATCAACCTTAAGTATCAGGCATGGTGTGGGTGAGTACAAACCTATGCCCCACTGTTGTCATGGCAATGGACAGGTAGCACCCAATAGGGATGCCTGCTTTTACAGCCCTGAGAACAGAGTGCATGCTGGGAGTGTGTGTGAGCTCTGGAGGCGGGTTGGATGCCAAAGCCGCGACGGACCAGGCTCCTTTAGGGTTCTGGGCGTTGCCATGGAGCTTAAGCCTTAGCAACAGTTGCCAAGCCCATTGACTAAAGGATGCCTCAGGAGAGACGCCCAAACGAAGGACACTGGCGAGATAAGACACCTGGAGGGAGGAGGACAGAAAGGTGAAAAAGGAAACGAGCCATGGTGATTCACACTGAAGGTCTGTCAGCAAAGAGCGGCCGTGCCACCTGTTTGATTCCCTCTGATATCAGGCCACTGTACGGTTTGTCAGTGAGGTACTTCTGGTAGGCTTCAGCCACCAGCAGAGCCACTTCACTGTGGAGAGATGAAGGCAAAGCCAAGGAGCCGTCCTGCAAGAGGAAACAGGTTCAACTACAAACCCATAACTGTACTGGAGATATCTGGTCACAGTCAATGAGTCACTGACTACCTGTGTGTAATCCCAGTGAAGACCCTCCAGGACGACGCAGGCCAGCCGGTTCTCCACGGTGGACAGAGGGTGCTGGAGCAGCCAGGCTCCGATCACACATATCTCCTCTTGCCGAGGCCGCCACAGACTCAGAGGCAGCTCTTTGCACAAGTACAGAGCCACCTAACACACAAACACACACAAAGAGAAAGTCATGAGTTGGATGTGAATGGCAAATTAGATATTTTCCTTTAGATAGAAAATAGAGAAGAGATACTAACCATTCCCACAGATTGGATGGTCTCTCTCAGTCTCTCCAGGAGAACAGAGATGACAAAGGGATGGGCTGTAGCAATGGCAGCCAGCAACTCCCTGCCCACTTTAGAGTACGTTTCTCTGGTAGACACACTCACATAAGACACCTGGGAACAAACATTTTAAAGAACAATGTAGATACTGTATGGTTCCCACCCAAAGGACCAGGATGATGAATCTTTCTCCAGTGTTATTTAACTGTAAAACATTCAATTGTTTCTATGATACCTTCCTTCACATAGGTTACCTTGGCACTTTTTAATAAAAGAATAGTGTTTATATGATGTGCTATACAGTAAATAAAGCAGCTTTGTTTAAAATGTAAATGACTCTACATCTTTGTTTTATACCTGCCGCTCCTAGTATGTTCTCCTTTTATACCTGGTACACCAGCAGAGTTATGGTTGTGATGAATGCAGGGTCAGAGTGCTGAGTCGGTGTCGCCATGTGTGCTAATGCAGTGAGGAGGGAGATGCCATCAGAGCTGTTCACTTCACACAGCCAGTGCTCAAACCTGTCCTGGTGCTCTAGATCTGTAACAGAAGAAAGAAAATGATTATAGTGGCACTGGCAACAATCAAAATCAGGCTGAGAGGAATAACACAACCAACTTTTTTGAATATGGTTACAATTTCAATTCAATACGTAGATAGAATTGTCTTAGCAATTGAGTTTGAGTAGTTTGAGATAAGTAAAACACCACCAGTCTTCAACAATGTGATGGATGTGGGGTACCATCTAAGCATTACTACAATGCCCATGCTAGTTAAATATTTTAAGATTTGAAAGATCATATTTTTCCAGGTTACGAGTGTATACTGGTACCTCTAAGAGCCTGGATGCAGGAGTGTGTGTCATTAGCAGTGCCGAGAGTTTCCAGTCCTGCTGTCTCTGCGCACTGCATCACATAAAGGACCCTCCACAGCATGGAGCTGGACAGGGTCCCATACGGCATCTCGGACATAAACAACCAAATGCCCAACCTGTGAGGGAGGACCGCAGAGTATAAATGTAAATTCAGTAAAAAAGAAATCGAGTTGAAATCAAAACAAAGGTTAATTTCTCACCTTTTATTTCTGAGCACATGTAAAACAGCTCTGAGGAAGAGATTGTCGTATTCCACCTGCAGTTTGTCCAAAGACAGAGTATGTCCATGAGAGCTGGATCCACCAGCTACACTCACATACTGGGCCCAGTGATCACTGACGTAACACACTGTGATTCTGAGGAAACAGAGGTAAGACAGCATTATGAATATTTAAGGTTATATGAAACAGGTGCGTTGTTAGTGTATATCATTGGTGCTCTGACCGTATGATGTGTCCTATGCGTTTAACCAGCTGTCTGTATCGTGCCCTGTTGTAGGTTTGTAGACCAAGAGCGAGAATTTCGATGAGTGAGGAGGCAAAAGCAAAAACACGCATCATCTTCTGACTGGAATAGGCCTGGGGTTTGTACACACCTGGGGGGGAAGTAGGGGTGTCAGTTGATACAGTGAGTGGTAAACCAACAGACAGACGGACAGTCAGTCAGTCAGACAGACAGACGGTCTCCCTTACCCTGCTTGCTCATCCCCAGCATGTGTGAATAGAGCTGCTGGAACGGGAACTGTGTGAGCAGGGAGATCAGATCCTCCTCACAAAGCAACAACCAGCTGCTGTCTGGGTCCTCGTCCTAAACACAGAGAAGACAAACGCAGATTAAAAGGTTATTTTTTATTTGTGTACTTCTTTGTGTATGTCTTTGGTAGTTAATTATCTAGTTTAGCATGTATGTAATGTACGTTTTTAGTTTTTTTCTGTTTGTGCTTGTAAATATTGAAAAAAAAGAACCACATGATGGGCTTTATTTTACCCTTCGTTAGGCAGTAAAACGTTTTAAAAGCAAGATGCAATTGAAGGCTACTAAATGTTAATTACATACATAAAAGAATAACACAAATATGAAAGTTTACAAAATGATTACATACAAATTCAATGAAGGGTAACTTCAAATGTTAATGTTTTGTAAAAAACATATATTTTTCCAAGGTTCCCAAAGTGGTTCCGAAGTAAAACATTAGTACCGGCAGCATTCGTGCTTTTAAGAAGGAAGATTGATATTTAAATGCTCAAAGGTGATTTGACACAGCTTTAAATATGACTCAGCAGATGAGAACAAAGACCGGAACGTTCTGGTATATTCATCATCTGACATCCTCAGTGACACATCGCATTTTCTTGAGAGACATGCAGACTGTTTACTTTTTAATATAATGGCAATGCAATTAGTGAGGAAAAACAGAACATATACTTTCTTTTAGTATTAAGTGTTCTACTTATTATTTAATGGAATCATATAGAAGAAATAAATTGGTTATTGGCTGTTTTCTTATGAACAACTTTTCAATGTGACCATGAAAGCATCTACAGTTGTCCAACATATTGACTTATCCCCATTTTATTTGAGATAATTATCTGTTTTAAAACTGTGATGTCGGAGTTTTTTTTTTTTTATCTCAAAATGCAGATATTGCCTGTCTATACATACCTCCTCCCCCCCTTCATCCACTAGCGTCCAGTTGCCAGAGGCGGGTCCAGAGGCTGCTGAGCTCTGGCTCTCACATGGCTTCAGATGTCCCAGAAACTCTGCACGGTGTCTGAGTCAAAACACAGAAGTCACTGGTTAGAGATGTGAGGTTGTTAGACCCTGAAAGAATATCTTGGACAACCAAAGAAATAAATACTGAACTGTTAACAGTGAGCAGGTTAGAAAGAGTAATCGCCACATGGGGTTCAATATTTACCTTGCAGGTGACATAAGGACGGCCAGAGCTTGCATAAAGTGCTGCACTCCACTCGTGTTTCCCCAAACTTGTATCTGAGGCAGAAATAGGAAAGAAAACTCTAGTCAGTATGTAAAACAACTAATAAATGACAATAAATGATATATTGTGTGTGTGTGTGTGTGTGTGTGTGTGTGTGTGTGTGTGTGTGTGTGTGTGTGTGTGTGTGTGTTACTAACCTGAAGGAAGGGTGCAGCCCATTTGCCAACCCCCGCAGGAGAGCAGAGAAGATGGCACAGCAGGTACAGGTGCTCTCCTGACCCTCCAACATGCAGCAGCACCACCACCTGGAGAGTACACCACAACCAGTTGAACAACAACACACGTCAACCAATGTAACCAAGAGTAAGAAACGTGTTTGTGTGTGTATGAGTACCAATCTCTCCAGCCATTGATGGATGTCTGTCTGGAACTGTGTGTCATCCAGGACTCTACGAGTGAAGCTGAACAGGACACTGATTGCCTCTTTCAAGGGTTGGAGAGAACAAGGCTGTGTTTTGCTGTCGGAACAATCTGATAAAATAAAAACACATAGCTGATGTAGAGTTGTGGTGGTCACTTGAAATAGAGATTGAGTTTAAGTTCTCAATCTCTCGTTTCAGGGACCTGAGAGAACATTTACTGAGGCAATAAATCAAGTGAAGTCATTTTTTTTTCAAAGGCTTTTGAACAATTACTCTTCTTTTTACAAAGACATTTTAAGGCACTTCAACATTGGCTTTACTGTTTAGAGCAACATGTTGGTGAATGGGAATGTATTCACCTTTTAGAAGACGGTACAGGTATGATTCCACCTGGAGGCGAGACAGCAGAGCAGTGTAGGCATGAAGCGCCACCTTCTGATGGAGCAGCTCACTGCGAGCTTCAAACAGTCTGCTCAGCTCAGCCAGCACACTCTGACTGAACTCTGCCTGCTGGAAGCGGTGGTATCCACACACCTTCGACTGATCTGCACACAAACCCTGTAGAGAAGTATTTATAACAACAATGTCATTAGAGCAAAAGGACATTAGTTGGTTGTTTTCCCTACGAACTATATTTATGTGTTTACCACCATACCTGAAGTGTGAGCTGTTCATCGCTGAAGCTCCAGAGACGATTCTGAGTGCTCTTGCAGTCCGAGGACTGTGTGTGGAGCTGTGTGTGTGACTGGGTCAGCTGTCTACGACAGCGCCAGTAGTTCTGCAGTAGTTCGGTCAGTTCGTGGTTCTCCTGCCGGGCAAGGCCACAAAACTGGGCTGCACACACTTCCACACCCTCTAACAAGGCCCTCAAACCTCCGGCAGGCTCCCACACACTCAGCTGCTCCAGTGAGAACGGCTGCAAAAGAAAAAACATGAGATGAGAGGTTTTCTCACATGTTTGCATGGATACAATGAGTTCAGAAAATGGTTCACTATGTTATTACCTGGATCTAAGCATTAAAAGCACTCAAATATGTTTACATGTGCTATTATAATGTTGTGTAATGAAGAATATATATTTATCAGGTAGAGGCAATTGACAGAGAGATCAAAAATAATCTGCTGAAGTGGTTAATTTATGTGCAGTCGCAATAGAAGGATATATTTTTATTTATAAGCTGACATTTCCAAGAGTATAATAAACACTCTAGTTATACCCATTAAGTCATTTTCTGTTCAAAACAACCCACAGCGGAACAATCTAATTTGATGTCCCCACTTGGTGAATGAGATCACAGTACCTGCATTTCTGGAGCCGTCTTGGGTAGTTCTGGGTAAAGTTTGCTCCTAGAAAGTTCTGCAACAGACTCAACAAGCTGAAAACTTTGAAGGGAGGACTCCTGCTCAGGAAGCGCCAACACTGCAGGTCCTTTCTCCCTCTCTTTCACGGCTTCTTGACAGAGCGACATCATGGGGCCTTCCTCCAGGGTTGGGAGACATGGGTACAGTGCAGGGGCACTCGGGGCATGTGGGATCTGAAACTGAGTTGAAACACAAGGCTGGTTCCATGATTGTGTGTCATTTCCTAACTCAGTGTTCTGTTCTTCTACTTTAAGCTCGGCCCCCTGATCTGCAACTCCCCCATCCTCCTCTTCCTCATCTTTTGACTCTGTCAGAGGTACCGTCTCCTGTGGCGTCAGCGGTGACTGTAAAGTCTGAGTTAAAACTGATGTGGATAAAGTATGTGATGAGGACGTCTGATGTTTCTCAGATGGTCGATCTGATGGCTGTGCTGTGACCTTGGGGGTCTGAACTGAGTCCCGTTGCTCCTCCACTGGCTCCTGATAGGACAGGCTGAGGGGGATGTCAGTGAAGGCCTCATCACAAATAGCTGAGGGAGCTGTGGCGCCTTTGTGTTCCTCGGCCTGCTTCTGCTTTCTGACCAGCTGAAAACATGTAGAAAACAAAATCAGATACAAATACATTCTTAAAAAGTAATTGGTCAACAACTCACGGTGTAGGAGCCATTTCCTTAGTTTATATTATTTTATTATTTTAGAGTACATAGCCTGAGATTCTATGGTGTATATGATTTATTATTTAATTTGAGTGCGTTACTCCTGCAGGTTGAGGTGCTGCAGCATAAAAGGAGCCTACTGGTGTGGCTGACTGAATCAAACAGTTTTTAGACCTTGCTGGTTGGGAGCGTCACAGCTTGGTTCTTGTGCCTTTAACATTGAAGTATCAGTTTATATGACAAATAGTTTGTTTAAAAACATTTATTTATTTTTGCCTTTTTTGGAATAAACTATCTATCAATCAATGTTTATTTATATAGCCCAATATCACAAATGTTACATTTGTCTCAGTGGTCTTCACAGTGTGTACAGAATATCAGTATGACAATACGACACCCTCTGTCCTTTGATCCTCACATCGTACAAGGAAAAACTTCCGGAGAAAACCCACAGTTTAAAGGGAAAAATGGGAGAAACCTCAGGGAGAGCAACAGAGGAGGGATCCCTCTCCCAGGACGGACAGACGTGCAATAGATGCCGTGTGTAAATTGAAAAGACAATACATTTGCAACATAGGTAGTCCAAATGTTTGGAAATGCATGTGTGTATAATAGGAAGATGAAACCCTTGAGGATATCCATCCAGGACCGATGATCCAGGACCACAGCCACGACTCAAGATCCAGGACTATCTTACTTTTCAATCGCATCTGGACATTTCTATATTTTTTCTCTCAAACTACAAGCGTCTATTCCTCGGTCAGCCCCACAAGTGAATCACAAACAAAGGACAAAAAACAAATGGATATCGTGGTCACTACACAGGGTATGTCGTTTTTCCCCACTTGTGACAAAGAGCATGTGACTAAAGTGAAAACACTATGACGATTGATTGATTTCATTTATGGATTATGTCAAATACAGAAGCAAAACATCTAAAAGATAACAAATTAAAAAGTGACATTTTTAATTCCATCATGATCCCAAGATGTTAGAAGACAAGAAAACTAAAGAAATATATGACATTCTACACAAACACATAACAAAAACACATCACCACATGAATATGACAGATCTAATAAATGATATTATCAGAACAGCATAGTGTCCCAGTGATTAACTCTGTCATATAAAACGAGTTTTTTCCAGCTCCATCATAATTGCTTAAGACATAAAACAATGTTTGATTGGATACTCTCACTAGTTTGTAGCTGTGAGAAGAAGTGTTTTCTTGCTTTGTAATGGACTGAATACATCTATCCTGCCTAACAAGACCACAACTTGACAGGCACAGAATTGCTACCTTAAGGAAAGAACAATTAACTGTTTGATCACCTGAGATTTTCCGCTGGTTTTTGCTTTGGTCCTCTTTGGTCTTACAGCCTCCATCTTTCAGCTTTGTACACAACTCAGATCACATTGACATCCAGCTGACCGAGATGTCTCCGGGAGGAAACACTGCTGATCATCTGACAACAAACATCTTCACACCACCTTAATCGGATAAAGACAAAAACAAACCATTAGCTGGAATAGCACGCATGGTCTGTCCCGCGATAAGCAGCAGTTGGTGGCTGGCTGTGTTGTCAAGATAAACACTGTTCACGGGTTGTAAACAAAACACTCTTCTGTGGCCGCTGAGAAAAAATGTCTCTGTCAAGGCAAGGAAACAACTAGCATGTCTTTCAGCATAGATACAATATCCAGGGAACACTTATGAGGAGAAACGAAACCAGTCCCTGTTAATAATCTCCAGCTGTCGTTAGCAAAACAACTGGAGACGCTTACCAATGCGAAGCTAAGCTAACACGTAGATGTTAGCTCGTTTCAATGTCTTTCTCCTAACAACTCTATTCGCTTAAAGCATTTTTTATTGTTCCTTACCTTATCAAAATAAGATGTCCACACGTCGAATAGAGTGACAGGCGGCAGGAGCCTCGTCCGCTGGTCAGCTGTCATTTGTTTTGTTTCTTCCAGGAACTCCGCAATCACAATCTTTAATCACGTGACAACTCCACCTCTCTACGGTGAGCCAGAGAGCCCAAACTAGATACACGACTCAGATGCAAAGTGTTATTGTCACTTGCACAGTATCTACAGTGTAGATATGGCAACTTTGGCAATGGAAACAAAACATTAAGTTCCGGTCTACTTCAACAATGAAACGTAAATACATTAGACATAAAACAATAAGACAATTTGAAATAGTGCAAAAAGCAACGGAATTGAAATAAAATAGGGCAAGAGAATGGTTCAAGAGACCAATGTGCAAGAAATGCAGGTGAAGTGAATATACATGTACAATAGAATGAAATAAGCTAAAAATTGAATGTAAAATGAAATTCCTTACAGGAATGAAATAATGTTTATTTTAATAACAAATACATATGTGAAATGCAAACAGATAAATGCTTAAAAGTTATGTAGGCACTTCGGAGAGCTCATGAGTTTAGCAGTCGTATTGCCTCTGGGATAAAACTATCCCTGAGTCTGGTGGTCTCAACAAAGTACAAGATGTTTATCCAGGGTAGGTTTAGTTTCCTTCGCTGCTAGATCTAATTTGATTCAATATATCTCGTTGATATCAAAATATTTTTTGCCAGCAAACCCCAATGGAATTCAGTGATAATAAGTACTTTGTATTTGTAGTGTATCGTAGTATTTTTACATCAGTAAAAGCAGCAAAACTAAAGAGTACAAACACTATGTGACATGTCAAATTCATGCATCAATCTAATAAACTTACAGAAAAGAAAAAAAGTATTTGCATCAAAACATACTTCATGTACATAAACAATTGTATTCAATTTACAGAAGGGCCAGTTTCAGAATAATATGTGATCATGTCTGTAATAGCTAGGCCATACTACACTTTCAAAAGCAGTGAATCAACAGGCAGGTCATGAGTAGCAAAACATATTTATTTCCAAACATGTACAAAAATTATAAAAAAACACAAAACATTTTCCCTTTAAAATACATTTCCACCAACCAATCCAACCAAAGATAATCAAATGCTCTAAATCACTATGCATTTTTACAATGAGGAACATTGTGCTAGTTCTTAAAATGATGACATGACCAGCCATCCTGTTGTCTCCTGATAAATACAAACCAGGTTGTATTTTATATCCAGCTTCTCTCCGACATAATGACATCATTGTGTTACATTTATTACTGTCTCGTAGCATACGTCCAACACATCATGCAACTTGTCACAGGGTCCGTCAGTATCCTGAATTGCCTTGGCAAGTCATTTCCATTTAGGGAATTGACATGCCAGATGACATGCTAGGCAGATAAGAAGAAAGGAAGAGTGAGGCAGGGAGGGAGGAGTTGCTGGTAGATAAATTAGTTTATTGATTTAATTTAATTTAATAGTAACAGGGTTAAATATATCATTTTTTAAACTCCTGTTTTTTAAGTAAGTACATCATAATATTGGCAAAACGAAAACACAACTGAACTTATACAGTATAAAAGCTAAGGCAGGAAAGCAGAGTGCTCTACAAACTTAGAGAGCCAGACACTTTTTATAGTTTAACCACATCCAGCAAATGGATTTAAATAATTTGAATGCTACTTTTCTGGTGTGTAGGAGATTTAAATACCCTATCTAGCTCAAGTTCCTTGTTCTATAGTCACACAAGAGTGTAAGTAAGGTTAGAACATTAATATTTAGACAAAACTTAGCACAATCTTTTTCACAGAACTCTTATGTTTACATAGATGTGATGTGACATCTCCAGTGAAGAAGTTTTAGCTCTATTACAAAGACAAAGTCCATCCTTTACATTCGGCTTCAGTCTATTTTAAAATCAAGGCAGAAATGTGTACTGTGAGCACGGAGCAGGACTGTTATGAGCTGAAGTGTTTGCCAGAGGTGTGACAGACTGTTTTCTTTGTGTTTTTTGGAGGGGTGAAGGACTGCAGGGTGGGGTTATCTGGACGTCTGTGATGTGGCTGAATAATGTGTGTAGAGGAAGTTCTTCTTGCTTGTATGGGTGACTGGACGCCTCACTGAAGGCTTCAGGTGTGTGGTGAATGTATGCCTGACTCAGAGCCAAGCTGAGGATCTCTGTCTTCTCCTTGTAGAAGCGCAGCTCTATGCCTCGGCGGCGGGCAAACACCAGCTCCCTCTGCGCCACCTGCAGCTCCTCCCCCAGGCGCCCCGCTGACCTCTGCTCCCGCCCCAGCCAATCCAGAGCCATGCTGCTGCGCATGTACTCATCAAGTCCTCTCTGGGAGTAATAGGAAATCACACTCTGAGAGGAAGGAAATAACAGAATCAATAATCAGTATGCAGCATCCAGTGGTGTAAAGTAGGTAGATGCACTCAAGTACTGTACAATTTTGAGGGATTTGTACTCTACTTGAGTATTTCAATGATTTGCTACTTTGTACTTCTACTCTATTACAATTCAGAGATAAGTCATGTACTTTTACTCCATTACATGTTTGTAATACCTTTGGTTACTTTACATGTCAATCATGTGAAATAATATATAATCAACACTTTAAAAATACTTTAGTTACACCTGGAGAAAATCCATTAACTACCCTGCAGCAAACAAAGTATGAATTACTCAAACTAGCTGCACCTTTACCAGCTTTGACAACACTTCAATGCATAAATATTTATAATCAAAACATTTCATATATATTATTCTGAAATGGGCCGCTCTGCACAAATGCACAATAGAACTTTTCCTTTTGGTACTTTAAGTATATTTAGATGCTTATACTTTTGTATTTTTACTTGAGAAACATTTTGAATGCAGGACTTTTACTTGTAACAGAGTATTCCTACACTCTGGTACTTCAACTTTTACTTCAGTACACGATCTGAGTACTTCTCCCACATCTGGCCTACTTCAACACAACGTATTCCCATGTATTAAAGTAGCGATAAATCCACTCTTAGCTCACTAACGTCACGTCTACATTATTCTTGTGGCAGCAGCAGATATCCTGTGGTTTTTTTAAGTGAACTGAAACCAGGGATAAGATATCCTCAAAACCTGTACCTGCCGAGAGCACTGCCTCTCCCTCAGAGCCTTCAGTGTCCCGTTCCACTGCAACAACTGGAAAATTGTCATCATTTCCTATACAAGGAAAGAGAGGGGGAGGAGGTGGGTGAACATTAGACACACACGGAGAGAGAGAGCCTTGTGCAACCACATGATTAATGATGGGAATAACAAACCCAAACATCCAGCTCTGTGTACGCAGGTCTGACAAAGATAACATATTGTCAGGGTATTTCTTGAACGCACACCTAAACTGTGAATGATTGGTTTGAAAAGATATTGTAAATCTTTATGCACCAGGTAGGTTTTACCCCCGATTTATAAAACACAGCTGCCCTGTGTTAGGAGCTAATGACTTTAGTGTTAAACAGAGAAAGTCTGTACATTAACTAAAATTGATATCATGAAACACAGATGGAATATATGACCAATTGTAGGAAGTAGTGAACTACATGTAACTAAACTAGTAGGTTAAGTGTATTTGGCTAGCTGGTACTTCCAAGTGGTTTATATTTCCATTTTCAGCTAACTTCTTTACCTACAAAAAAACGTGTGGGGCATAAATGGAAACCATTTTTATTAAATGTTTTACTGTACTGTAACTGACCCTCTTTAATTCTGCTCTGAACAGGAACAATATGTTTTTATTGTGACCTGTGTTCAAGCTGTTTATAATGTTACAAAGGTTCAAGGGGAAAGTCGTTTTCTTAAGAAGTCAGATGTTACAAAACTGCTTTTTTTAGGCCAGTGCTCAAGTGACTTAAAAACGTTGAAATTAAATACAGTTTTTTGGTTTATATAAGACCTGTATATCACTTTTGAAAATAAAATCAATTGGGAGGCTTTTTCTGCTGGCCTGTGACTTTTATTTAGTTTGAACTACTTTTGTAAAAGAAGCCAGACTTTTAGCCTATGGTAACTTTGCTCTAATATACTATGTGAAGTAATTGGTATATTAAAAAGCCATCGTTTCAAAGAAGCTTTCCAACACTGAATATGACACATACTGTACGTTGTCTGGGATTGAGGTCCATGTTGTATCAGCTGGCCTTTTTGCTCTGTTTACAACGGTGCATCGGCCCTATGCTACTTTATGATTCTGCATGACTACCAAACTGTTGAACCCTCCCTGGATTATCTGCATGTATAACTTATCTGAAGCCTGGAGAGCTGCATACCGTATTGTTGATACTGTGTCTGGAGAGATTTAAATGTTTATGTCAAAACATTTCATTGTCTGTCATGAAGGTGTGTGTATTCCTTAAAAAGTCTTCATCTCCATGATCCATGGAATGATAATGAACCCATTTCCTCCAGCTAATAACCCTCTGCCTGCGCACTGCTTATGTTTATTTACACAAAGCTAGAAATATCATACCACGCCTGGGTCTAACACAGTGAAATGGAGAAGGAGAAATGAGCAAAAACATACTTGGGGGGTTAATAATAACACTGGTGGGTATAATTACCACCCGTTGGTTGTGATTCTTGTTGTGTTTAGCATTATAATACCCATGTCATGTTACATTTTAAAGCTACAAATGTAATTATAATTATAAATAAACTATTCAAGATAACCGAGCAGAAAAGTACCTGCTTACAAAGCCCGAATCCTTTGAAGTAAATTGATAGTACACGCAATTATCACATGATTTATGAGGACAGAAACAAGAAAAATAGCATTTTGATAAATCTGCCGTGGCTTTATTTTTTACCTGAAACTCCAACATTGTCTTTCCTTTGTAGGAATGAAGCAGCAAACTGTAGGTGCCTATACTGGTGCTTGAATCACAAGAATCCTCCATAGTGACCTAAACAGAGACAACAGTGAAGATCAACATTCATCTTGATATTACATTCTTGTATTAAGTTGTAATAATGTGTTTGCTCACGCTCACAGCACTGTCTGTGGCCGCCTGCTCCAAACTGTGAGTGATGAACTGAGGGTTGATGCGCCGACACGGCAGCTCGTTCACAAGAGAGTTCATCAGAGCCACGCGAGCTGCGTCCCGCCGAGCCTCTGCCTGGGTGTCACACACCTGTAAAAAGAGTGAGAAAAATATGTAACCAGCACCACTTTTTTTTTTACGCTGCTATGGACAGTCTTGCACTAATGTACATTCTCAAAGATATTAAAGTGACTGTTATTTTGTATATATTGATTGTTGTGCTTTTAATTAGGTCTTAATGTGTGCATATGTATACATGTGTCTTTTGATTGTGTATATATAGGTATATACATATTTGCATACATATTTTTATATATTTTGTTTTTGTATTCGGGATTGTGGGAAAAGGTATTTCGATCTCTCTGTCTGTACACACAAACTGAAAGATTGACAATAAAGTTGACTTTGACTTGACTAACTTTTGTCATTTTAAACTAAAGTTTCTCGGTTTGCTGAGCCTGGGGTTTTCTGATTGAGTCAATAAGTCCTGTCAGTAAAAGGGCGCCTACTTTCGGCTACATTTTGATGATTTTACACTTCATTACAGCTAATCATGGGATCAGAACTCAATTCACCAATGAGATTAGAACATAAAAGGCATTCACAGATAACCAATCATGTGCCTCCTCTGAGCTGGGGGCTGCGTCTGGGTCACAATGAGAGGCATTGTTGGAAACAGAAACAGAACGACATCAATTTAAAACAACCTCAAAAGTGTGTGTGACTGTGTGCTGATCCCCACCAAATCTCCTTCAACTCTTGCTTAACAGCGCTTACCTCTTAAAGTTGATAATAAAACAAAAAAAAATAAAGTTTGTAAGACAACTTGTTACTGGGGCGGCTGCAGCAAAATGAACAGAAACAACTGCAAAGTACTACAGCCATTTAGCTATTTACTTAGAATAACAAGTTATGATTATATATTTACAACTAATGTTCTGGTTTCAACGCACCCTGCAATTTAACCATCGAGACAGAAATATCACCTGCATCAAGTAACTTGAAATTGCTAAATAGTAGCTTATTATTGACTACGTTTTTGACTAAGACATAGGACATCATTGATACAGTGTAGATGTTGGAACTACGGAGAAAGGGTACTTCATCTTACATTAAAACATGTAATAATGCTTTCAGTCAAATTCATTGTTACCTTTGTTTTTTGTGCATTTTGTCTCAAAAATAACATTAAAAGTCTAAAAAATGTCTTTTTAAATGAAATGATTTAGGAGGCAGAGGATAATTTAATGTAATGCTTGTTTTCCATTTTCTGTGAGTGTTTGTTCCGTCTCCTCATGATATCAATTGTTCATATTATACTGTGATACCCCCACTACCAAGGCAACAGGCAGCAGAGATGATACTAAACACACCTTATAGTTCCCAAAGCAGCTTCCTCCAGGCAGGGTCACATAGCAGACGTATGGGGGGCCGGGGGACGCAGCAGACTCGTACAGCAGTAAGCTCTCAGTGTGGACGGGGGCTTCCCCAACAGAACCGTCTGATTCATCAGAGGAACCGATGGACCGAGTCGTCTGCCTCTGTTCCCAGAAGTTATGGAGCATCGCCACCACATTCACTGCACACACATAATAAGGACACGTATAATAAGGACAAGGACAGAAATAAAGCAAACCAAAACCCAAAGAAAACCGTTGAAGAGAACATGATCCCAACTTAATAATTATAATTACGTAATATTACTACTTTGTTATCATCATGAGTAAAAGCTTTATTTTTGGCTCACTGAGTAAACATGGGGGAATATGTATGAAGGCTAACATCAATATACAAGTTTAAATCCCAGACAGTGTTTATTTAAGTAGAACAAGCAGCGGTAAGCGCCACCCTGTAACTTAAACAAATCTGAATTGTGCAACCCTTTCAGCTTTAAGGGTTTTCTGAGTCCTTCACTTTGTTCTAAAGTATTCACTGCAGTAAAGTAGCATTGATACGTTGATGGATATTTGTTTTAGGAATATAGCAAAGTCATGATAAAACTACTACCATACCGATAACATCAGTTGAAAACACACCTGTTACAATTTTAAGAGTTTAATATCTAAAATAAATGGTTTATTTCCTGTAAAAAAAATCGAGTCTCTCACAAAGCTTCTGAGTTACTCACAGTCTTTGGGGCAAGCGTCAGTCTCGCTCTGTGACAGGTATGCCATGATGCTCTCCTCCACTTCCACTTGACTCATCTCCATCCAGTTTGCTTTCACAGCTGCTTCAATACATCCTTCTCTCATCAAAAAGATCCATCCAAACAGCACATATGTCCCTGGAAATGACCAACGACGACCACCATCACAACTCAGGATGGGAAGACCATGAGGAATAAACTCCACATCTGAAATCCCCTCTTACTCTCCCGTACTCCCCTCCCCTTCTCCTGTGTGAACATCTCACCAGGGTTTCTCTTTTGAAGTGGACCACCTTTGTCAACCTCACTGCCAATTAGCTCAGAGGGCCCCTCACTCTTTCTACACATGCACCCACACACACTCACAGAGGTGCTCGGCTGGAATGCTGAGCCCCTCCCCTCGGGCCGTGCAGCTGGCTAATCCCTGAACAGAGTCGAGCAGTTAGAGACCTGCACAAAGTGGCCAAGTTGAACCACTGATGGCACAATGTGGCACCTTGAGGAAAAGTAAAAATGTCTGTGAGGTGACTGGGTGTTCCTTTTTATATGAAATACCCTCAGTGTTCATAACATTGGAGACAATTCTACCCAAAATGAGTGTTTAAGATGTATGGGGGTGGGATACTTTTGACTTCACACACTAATTTGAGCCCATGAAGTCCAGGGTCTGAGCTCCATTCACCCTCTTCAATTTGAATAACCTTTGTTGAAGCCTGAATTCACTTGCTCTCTGAAAGCCGCTCTCTAATAAATGAACCAAATTCTTAGTCCGAGTAGTTTCTCAGCCTTCTCCTCTTCTACATGTTATGTCTCAGCTAGGTTGTGTCCGTGTGAAGGGGAAAGGGATGTGTGTTTATGTAATGCTTTTAGTAGTGTTGTGTTATGAAGCATTCCCAATCATGTGTCAGGAACTGCTTGTTTTTGATTGGATGCCCGAAGGGTGGAGTTAGGAATCTTTTCAAACTACCATAATAGTTGGGAGACCTTTGGACCACTAGAGTTTAGGATAAATAAAAGGCCTTCAGGAATGTGCAATCCGTTTCTTAAATCCATTTGAGTAACTTGGTCAGCAATAAACCTGAACTTGAAATCACAATAATAGTAAAAGTTACTCTATAGGCCTGTCTTTTGTTGCCATCATGAGGCAATATGGAGTATCAAATAAAAAGGAGCTCACTTGACTAGAAAACCTGTCTAGGTGCACTTCATGTTTTTTATGTACCAATCTTTTTGAACAAACAGAGATAAACACACCTTATCAGTAAGGTTTAAATGGGTTTATTATCAAACATACAGCTGCATTATAAGTAGTTGATATTTACATTACACTGTATGTTGAACAAGGTAGTTCACTACAGTTCAAACAGAAAAGTCTTCTTACTGGTCAGTGTGATGATTTGCTGAATACACGCATTTGTTTTCAGTCTTCTTTTGTGTTCAGGACAGTTGATTTGCTGCAGAAACTCTCCTGCTGAGATTTTCCATCCAATTTCATTTGTTTTCAACTCATCAGACACAGAAGCAGGGACAATGCAACAGACTTGTTGATATGAATCTGGTCTGTGCATCTCTGGACTGCCATTTATCCCCAGAAGGAGTCGGACTCCATGCTACACTTGATGTTGCTGTCGTTCTCTCTCCTGACACTGGTCACCAGGTTGGCCTCTCCCTTCTGCAGGCGTCTCCTCTGCGCTGCCTTCTGCTGTTTGGAGAGCTGCCTCCGCACCTTCTGACGGACAACCTCCTGCAGCACACACCAAACAACAGCAGGTTACTACGGACCAATGTTTACACTTTAAGTCCGTGCTAGGCAGGCACAACAGTATCCAGACACGTTTTCTCTGACAAACTGCATCACCATGAATGCTCTTTAGCAACACCTACAGGACATCTACGTTTTTGTCAAGAAAGTTGTAGTGATTATTCTCAGTGTTTCTTTATAATGGTACCGTCTCCCAACCTGACCCATGTCTAATACACTTTGCTAAAGCTGTGTTTCTGTGGTTGACTTACTAGTGGTATTGTAGAACAGCTCCCCATGCTGCCCATCGTGCCCTCGCTGTCTGTCCTCCTCCTCCTCATGTGCTCTGCCATCTGGAGAAGACTGTCTGAGTCTCTGCAGGAATAAACAGTCAAAGAAATTGCAATCAGTTTAACAGCAGAACTAAATGAAAGTCAGTTACCAGCCATTCCTATTAATCAAAACTTAAAATATGTGTTGACTTTGTGGCAGCTACAGGTGAAGTATTCAAACTTATTTTAGGAAATATACATCATTTTGGATATTGGACATGCTAACTTTTTTTTGTTTACCTGAAGGGTTTGAAGTCTTTGTTAGCAGCAGAAAAGTCTCCCAGCTCTGGACACTCATCCTCTGCCTCGCTCAATTCTTTTTCCAACTCTTTCCCTGGCTCTTCCTCCCCTACAGCCGGCGACGTTGTCTCAGTCTCTTTTTGTTCTTCCTCTTCCTCCCCTACAGCAGGCGACGTTGTCTCAGTCTCTTTTTGTTCTTCCTCTTTCTCGCTCTGCTCTTCGTGTTTGTCTGCAGTGGGGTCGCTGATTTTCAGACCTTCTAGTTCCAGCATTACATGTTTATATTCATCCATGTCCACTTCCTCTTCTTCCTCCTCCTCGTCTGTTGCCTCTTCGTCATCACTCTCCTCCTCTTCATCGTCGTCCTCTTCATCGGGTCCTGCTGGGTGAAACAATGCACTATCTCTCTCCATGTCTTTGGTGAAGCCACTAGCTGATACTTCGATATCTAGAGAACAAGATCGCCTGTAGGAATAAAGAATGACACAGAAGATCAACTAAGGCTTGCTTTTTATTTGCAAATCACGTTTTTAGAAATAATTGTACAAAAGAAAACAATCAATTTTGTGTCGGGGCACATTTTGAACAACTTGTTAATAAACAAGGCAGACAAAATGTTCCCGTGGTTGCTAAAATTCATTTCGAAATAAGAACTTTTTTGATGCATTTCAGTAATTTTATTGGCAATGAAACATAAATATAAGTATTTACTTGACGTCTTTGAATGTTGGGTAGAGCTCACTCTCGTAATTGTATCTTCTGGCGAAGAAATCTCTGATGCATTTGACATCTCTGTCAAAATACCTATAAAGAAAGATATGAAAAGTGAACAAAAAAAACATATTTTGTTTTGTTTCATTAATTATAGGTGTTCATTTATTTTCCAAATTGTCACAGTAACGAACCATTCAGCATTTAAATGCGAGGTGGACACCATTTGAGGAAAGTCGATCATAGTGATGTAGTCGTGGTCGTCCAGCATGAGGTTGAACTCGTTGAAGTCTCCATGAATCAGGCCGTGATTGGCCAGTTTGACAATGAGCTCCATGAACTCATTATACAGGTGTGATGGATCCTCCAGCTTATGCACCTGAAACGCGCCCCGGTGGGGTTTGACGCTGTAGGAGGTGCGGCGCAGGCGGACCCGGTGGAATCCCGGGGTTAGAATACACATGTTTTATGGTAAGCTTTCAGGACATTTTGTTTTCATCCATTTTAAAAATGTGCCTTATCATTTAGTGTGATTATTGTGGATGAATGTAAATTAAGATGAGAAAAATGTGCTTATGTGAACCATTATCATGTATATCTAAATAAATAGAGAACGTCTTGCAATTTATTTCAAATGAAACATGCATGCCAAATGAGAGGTGTTTGCCACTTCTTACCAGACTCTTTACCAACACCCATCTGGTTTCCAACTGAAATGAGCACTTCTCTGGCGCACAAGGTCTTCAGAGCCAAGTAGTCATATCCTCCATTGTTCAACCTGTAACCCTGCACAGCTGAAATCAACATATCCAGGATGCATTAGAAAATATAACGTGTTGCAGGACTACGAATGTTCAACAAGCATTTCTGTGTTTTCTTACCCCTGCTGCGTTCATAGGCCACAAGCTTGTGTTTGACAAGCTCTCTGAGGACCTTGTTGCAGCCGCCGTGTTTAAGGCTAGCGATGGAGGACAGGAGACTCACTGGGACGATCTCATGGTTCTTCATCCCCATCTCAACCTGTGTGAGGGGAAAATCACAGGAAGAATCAGAAAAAGACTGCCAAGTGTGCTGGAATTCAAGCCTGTTCTCAGAAACAGTGTTAAATGGATATGAGCAATACTTGATGAGACAAAATTAAAGTTGAGTTTAGGTTAAAAGTAATATTGAGGTCAATAAAAAAACAAGCATTTAAGCAAAATGCTGAAAATCTTAATAAGTATTGTTAAGTCAATGAGGTGAAACTGTGCTGTTTTATAATGAAATACTGATTTAAGTGTAGGATTCAAAAAGTAATTTCCACTTAGAAATTCAACTTGATTTTGGAATAAGATTACATGATTACTTACCACGATATAAGTGGATACTTGAAAGCAGAGACTCACTTAAACCAATACATCAGCAAGATTTCTTACTTTAATATATTAAAATCATTCGAAAAATATCATCATCCAAATAATATATGAAACTCGATATTAACAGCTGGATCAAGGACACACTAACAGAGAAAAGACTGATGGGACCGAATCGGACCAAACTCAAAAAATATAACTTTTGACAAAAACACCCTGAAAACACAGACGTTATTTTACCCAATTCAACAGGGTAATAATGTCAAGCTACATTTTGACAGCTCGTTAATAAGTTGCTGACAACATTAGTTCGTGTATTAAAGCGTTACATTGGAAAGCTAGCCTAGCACAGGCTAACTCAGCTCACACAGAACAGTTAGCTTGTAGCTAGCTCACTACTTACCGCTGTGAGGACCTGGAAGTCATCTCGAGATAAGTATCTCAACACCACGACATTAAGCTTCCCCATGTTTAAACCGGTCAAGAGCAACTGTGTTTAAAGAATAGTAATACTATCACTGATTCAGCTCAATCGTCCACATTTTTTGTAAACACACGTGCAACACGGAGGTACGGGGAACGGAGATTACGTCACTTCTGGTTTACGTTCGACGTCATTTTGACGCACGGTACAGGCACGCCTGCAGCACACACGATGTTCCACAGCAAAAGTTTGAGCTTGGCCTGTTTTAAATGAATAATGAAACAAAACAACACTTGTGTTATACGGAGGAGGACTATTAACTACCGACTATTGCTAGGTGAGAGTTTTCATTCAACATTCTAGAATTTTCATTCAACATTCTAGAATTTTCGTATTCAACATTCTAGAATTTTCATTCAACATTCTAGAATTCGTATTCAACATTCTAGAATTTTCATTCAACATTCTAGAATTTTCGTATTCAACATTCTAGAATTTTCATTCAACATTCTAGAATTTTCGTATTCAACATTCTAGAATTTTCATTCAACATTCTAGAATTTTCGTATTCAACATTCTAGAATTTTCATTCAACATTCTAGAATGTTCGTATTCAACATTCTAGAATTTTCATTCAACATTCTAGAATTTTCATTAAACATTCTAGAATTTTCATTCAACATTCTAGAATTCGTATTCAACATTCTAGAATTTTCATTAAACATTCTAGAATTTTCGTATTCAACATTCTAGAATTTTCATTCAACATTCTAGAATTTTCGTTCAACATTCTAGAATTTTCATTCAACATTCTAGAATTTTCGTATTCAACATTCTAGAATTTTCATTCAACATTCTAGAATGTTCGTATTCAACATTCTAGAATTTTCATTCAACATTCTAGAATTTTCGTTCAACATTCTAGAATTTTCATTCAACATTCTAGAATTTTCGTATTCAACATTCTAGAATGTTCGTATTCAACATTCTAGAATTTTCATTCAACATTCTAGAATTTTCATTAAACATTCTAGAATTTTCATTCAACATTCTAGAATTCGTATTCAACATTCTAGAATTTTCATTCAACATTCTAGAATTTTCGTATTCAACATTCTAGAATTTTCATTCAACATTCTAGAATTTTCGTATTCAACATTCTAGAATTTTCATTCAACATTCTAGAATGTTCGTATTCAACATTCTAGAATTTTCATTCAACATTCTAGAATTTTCATTAAACATTCTAGAATTTTCATTCAACATTCTAGAATTCGTATTCAACATTCTAGAATTTTCATTAAACATTCTAGAATTTTCGTATTCAACATTCTAGAATTTTCATTCAACATTCTAGAATTTTCGTTCAACATTCTAGAATTTTCATTCAACATTCTAGAATTTTCGTATTCAACATTCTAGAATTTTCATTCAACATTCTAGAATTTTCGTATTCAACATTCTAGAATTTTCATTCAACATTCTAGAATTTTCATTAAACATTCTAGAATTTTCATTCAACATTCTAGAATTCGTATTCAACATTCTAGAATTTTCATTAAACATTCTAGAATTTTCGTATTCAACATTCTAGAATTTTCATTCAACATTCTAGAATTTTCGTTCAACATTCTAGAATTTTCATTCAACATTCTAGAATTTTCGTATTCAACATTCTAGAATTTTCATTCAACATTCTAGAATGTTCGTATTCAACATTCTAGAATTTTCATTCAACATTCTAGAATTTTCGTTCAACATTCTAGAATTTTCATTCAACATTCTAGAATTTTCGTATTCAACATTCTAGAATGTTCGTATTCAACATTCTAGAATTTTCATTCATCATTCTAGAATTTTCATTAAACATTCTAGAATTTTCATTCAACATTCTAGAATTCGTATTCAACATTCTAGAATTTTCATTCAACATTCTAGAATGTTCGTATTCAACATTCTAGAATTTTCATTCAACATTCTAGAATTTTCGTATTCAACATTCTAGAATGTTCGTATTCAACATTCTAGAATTTTCATTCATCATTCTAGAATTTTCATTAAACATTCTAGAATTTTCATTCAACATTCTAGAATTCGTATTCAACATTCTAGAATTTTCATTCAACATTCTAGAATTTTCGTATTCAACATTCTAGAATTTTCATTCAACATTCTAGAATTTTCGTATTCAACATTCTAGAATTTTCATTAAACATTCTAGAATTTTCATTCAACATTCTAGAATTCGTATTCAACATTCTAGAATTTTCATTCAACATTCTAGAATTTTCGTATTCAACATTCTAGAATTTTCATTCAACATTCTAGAATTTTCATTCAACATTCTAGAATTTTCATTCAACATTCTAGAATTCGTATTCAACATTCTAGAATTTTCATTAAACATTCTAGAATTTTCGTATTCAACATTCTAGAATTTTCATTCAACATTCTAGAATTTTCGTGTTCAACATTCTAGAATTTTCATTCAACATTCTAGAATTTTCGTATTCAACATTCTAGAATTTTCATTCAACATTCTAGAATTTTCGTATTCAACATTCTAGAATTTTCATTCAACATTCTAGAATTTTCATTAAACATTCTAGAATTTTCATTCAACATTCTAGAATTCGTATTCAACATTCTAGAATTTTCATTAAACATTCTAGAATTTTCGTATTCAACATTCTAGAATTTTCATTCAACATTCTAGAATTTTCGTGTTCAACATTCTAGAATTTTCATTCAACATTCTAGAATTTTCGTATTCAACATTCTAGAATTTTCATTCAACATTCTAGAATTTTCGTATTCAACATTCTAGAATTTTCATTCAACATTCTAGAATTTTCATTAAACATTCTAGAATTTTCATTCAACATTCTAGAATTCGTAATCAACATTCTAGAATTTTCATTCAACATTCTAGAATTTTCGTAATCAACATTCTAGAATTTTCATTCAACATTCTAGAATTTTCATTAAACATTCTAGAATTTTCATTCAACATTCTAGAATTCGTATTCAACATTCTAGAATTTTCATTAAACATTCTAGAATTTTCGTATTCAACATTCTAGAATTTTCATTCAACATTCTAGAATTTTCATTCAACATTCTAGAATTTTCGTATTCAACATTCTAGAATTTTCATTCAACATTCTAGAATTTTCGTATTCAACATTCTAGAATTTTCATTCAACATTCTAGAATGTTCGTATTCAACATTCTAGAATTTTCATTCAACATTCTAGAATTTTCATTAAACATTCTAGAATTTTCATTCAACATTCTAGAATTCGTATTCAACATTCTAGAATTTTCATTAAACATTCTAGAATTTTCGTATTCAACATTCTAGAATTTTCATTCAACATTCTAGAATTTCGTTCAACATTCTAGAATTTTCATTCAACATTCTAGAATTTTCGTATTCAACATTCTAGAATTTTCATTCAACATTCTAGAATGTTCGTATTCAACATTCTAGAATTTTCATTCAACATTCTAGAATTTTCGTTCAACATTCTAGAATTTTCATTCAACATTCTAGAATTTTCGTATTCAACATTCTAGAATGTTCGTATTCAACATTCTAGAATTTTCATTCAACATTCTAGAATTTTCATTAAACATTCTAGAATTTTCATTCAACATTCTAGAATTTTCATTAAACATTCTAGAATTTTCATTCAACATTCTAGAATTCGTATTCAACATTCTAG